>NC_050573.1:378109745-378302245 GCF_011100635.1 Trichosurus vulpecula
ACTGCATACAAACTAGCTATAGACAGGAAAAGCTGATCAAGAGAGGAAAGGAACTAGCATTAGGAGGGTTTGGGAAAGGCTTCCTGGACAAAGTATGATTTTAGCTGAGACTTGAAGGAAGACAGGAGGTGAAGATGAGGGGACAGTCAGTGAAAACCCAGAGTCTGGGGATGGAGCGTCACGGTCAAAGACCAGCAAGGCAGATAGTCCACTTAATTGTGTGATAAGAAGGCAGAGAGTGATATGGGAGAAATCTGTGTAAGCCAGAGTGGTCCTTCTCCAGATCATTTTACAAAGGAGGAAACTGAGGCAAACAGGGTTAAGTGACTTGCCCAGGGTCATGTAGCTAGTAAGTATCTGAGGTCTGATTTGAAGTCAGGTCCTCCCGACTCCAGGCCCAGCGCTCTGCACACTATGGCACCACTTAGCTACCCAACTTTTACCGCCTCTAATCTTTACTTGGGCCCTTCCAGGGACTGGGTTTCCTTCTCTCATTGAAGTGGAGTTGCAGTAGATTAAAAGTTCTCAACCTATGCTTCAGATCCATGACCTTGGATTGGACAAAAATTAGAGCTTTGTTTTCACTAACTTTTGGTTTCCTTTGTAGTTCAATGTATTTTATTTTGTGCTTTTAAAAACATTATTCTAGTAACAGAGTACTATTTGCCATAAGAAATGATAAGTAGATTTCAGAAAAACCTGGAAAGACTTACATGAACTGATGTGAAGTGAGCAGAACCAGGAAAACATTGTACACAGTAAAGAAACATTGTGCAATGATCAGCTATGATAGACTTAGCTCTTCTCAGCAATGCAATGATCTTAGACAATTCCAAAAGGCTCATGATAGAAAATGCTATCCAGACCCCTAGAAAGAACTATGGAGTCTGAATACAGATCAAAGCAGACTATTTTCACTTTTTGGTTTTTTGTTTTTTGTTTCTCATGGTTTTTCCCTTTCATTCTGATTCTTCTTTCATAACATGACTAATGTGGAAATATGTTTAACATGATTGTCCAAGTATAGCTTATATCAGGTTGCTTGCTTTCTTGGGAGAGGGGAGGGGATGGAGGGGAGAAGAGGGAAAGAGGGAGAAAAATTTGGAACTCAAAATTTTACAAAAATGAATGCTGAAAAGTATCTTTACATGTAATTGGGAAAAATAAAATACTATTAAGGGAAAAAAAGCATTCTAGGAAGGGGTACATAGACCACCAAAGGAATCTGTGACACAAAAAAGGATTAAGAATCCCTACTGAAGATGATGTCTGAGCTGCCCCTTATGACAATGTTAACAGTCTGTGATTCCATGATACAAATATACACAGGGCATGGTCCCTACAACCACAGTTTACAATCTCCTGACAAAAAAACCAAGTCCTGCTTGATTCCCCAGTTCTCCTAGATTGCTCATCACCACCACCAGACTCTCATCACCACCACACTCTCAGACCTTATTTTCAGCTGGCTGTCAATTCATTCTTACTAGGGTGTCAGCTGCTAAGGAGTTAAGGTGCTACTTCTCCTGGGGGCTGGAGTATCACTCTTTCCATAGATGACTCCAGAAAACTGAAAAGCCATCAAGGCTCAAAGGAATAAATCTCTAAGAACAGAAGTTCACGATTTAGCAAGGTAGAGGGACAGATATTTAAAGGGGAGGGGGGTTGCTGCTCAGCACCTGTCCAATGATGTCACTTAGTCCTTTCACCTAGTCCTAAGGCCAAACCTAAAGATAAGTAGGGTTTCCACATCTCTGAGCTGAGCACAAATCTTGACCAGCCATATTTTGGTAGAGAACGTTAAAGAAAGGAAATCAATACAGATTCCCCACTTTCTATAGGAAAGAACCTCTCCTTTCAGCCCCTTCCCACCCCCTGTCCCCCAGTGAAAGGAAACTATTCCTGGCCCAAAGCATGACGTGTCATCTCCTATCCACTTAAGTGCTCTTGTGGTATTAATAGTCCTTTCCAAATCCAGCATTTCCCCTCCAGCTCAGAACACTTCTGCCCAATTTCAGAGAGCAAGATGTTGCTGTATACATTAGCCTACATAACAGCCTGGCTGCAAATTTATTACTCTTTCCCTGAGCTCACAAAGGCATGCACACACACATACCCATATGCAACCTACAACTGAGCCACTTTGCATTCTTCCCCATGTCATTTAAAACCCTCTTGAGTCCTAAGCTGGCCAATACTATCCCTGTGCCTCACATCAAGATAAAAAAAATTCTATTTCTTTAAAGGAGCTTGATGCTCATGGATGAAGACAAATTGTAGAACCTTGGATTTTCAGCTCCCCCTCTGGATAATCACAGGTCATACATAAGCTCTCCAGCTAGATGCAACCTTCGAGTTCAGTTAATCCAACCCCCACTCACCCTCCATTTTCCAGATGTGGAAATTGAAGTAATTTGACTTGTCAGTCAACAAGCATCAACTATTTGTCTGGATTAAGAAAACAATGAAAGGCAAAAGCCAGTCCCTACCCTCAAGGAGCTTCCATTCTAATGGGACTGGCTGTGGTATGATGGGAAGTGAGAAGAAGGGGAGAAGATGGAGCTCTCAGTAAATTATTTCAATTTTTTAATTGAAATATAAGGCAAAGTTCTCAGCTGCCATGGATCATAATGAGCCTCAGGTCCTTTTTAATACTGTCAGGCAGAACCAACTGCTTAGCTGGATTTTGAACTGGAAGAGACCTGAGAGATTATTTTATCTTCATTTTACACCAAGCTAAGACTTAGGGAGGGGAGGGTAAGTGACTTCTCCAAAATCCTATAGGTTAGTAAGCAGCAAGGCTGAGGTACAAACCCAAGGCTTTCAAATCCAAATCCAAAGCTCTGTACACTACATCAAATTCCTCTCCAAATAATTCTCTCTTTTTTTGTAGTTTACAGATTCTAGTTTTATTACCCTTTTTGTTGCTTTCCTACCTAGTACTTCTGAGTTTATTTCTTAAAATTCTACTTATTTGTTTTTAGTTTTCAACATTCACTTCTATAAGATTTTGAGTTCTAAATTTTCTCCCCCTCCCTACATTCCCCTCTTCCCAAGATGGCATGCAATCTGATATAGGCTGTATATGTACAACCATATTAAACATATCTCTACATTAGTCATGTTGTAAAGAAGAATTAGAACCAAAGGACAAAACCACAAGAAAGAAGAAACAAAAAACAAAAAAAGTGAGAGTAGTATGCTTCTATCTGCATTCAGACTCCAAAGTTCTTTCTCTAGATGTGGATGACATTTTCCATGATGAGTCTTTTGGAGCTGTCTTAGAACCTTGTATTGCTGAGAAGAGCTAAGTCTATCAAAGTTGATCATTGTCCAATGTTGCTGTTACTGTGTACAATGTTTTCCTGGTTCTGCTCACTTCACCCAGCATCATTTCAAGTAAGTCTTTCCAGGTTTTTCTGAAGTCCACCTGCTCATCATTTCTTATTGCACAATAGTATTCCATTACATTCATATGCCACCCCATTCCTCCACAATTGATGGGCATCCCCTCAATTTTCAATTCTTGGCCAACACAAAAAGAGCTGCTATAAATATTTTTGTACATGTGGGTCCTTTTCCCAATTTTATGATCTCTTTGGGATATAGAACTAGAAATGGCATCGCTGGGTCAAACGCTATGCATAATTTACAGTGATGATAATGGGCACCTTTATCTTATTGTATCTTATTGGAAATACTTCTAGCTTATCCTCATTACATATAATGCTTGATGATGGTTTTAGATAGATGCTACTCATCACCAAATACTCATCACCTGGTCTAAGCAGCAATTTCAGCTTCCTGCACTTCCCCAAAATCATGGAGCCTTGCCTTAGGTAATTGCCATGAATGGACATTATCTGGAAAACAGCTCTGAGATAATTGCTTAGAAAAAAAACTCAGTGTGCCCATTTCCTAGTTAGTCTCAAAAGGCAAATCCTGTCTCTGATACATACTGGCTGAGCTATGTGACCCTGAACACGTCTCAACTTCTCAGGGCTCCAGGCTGAGACTACATGCTGCAGAGAAAGTGCCAGCCTACTCTAGCAGAGCAAGTTTCCTTATTCAGCAGTGTCCAACACCAATGGAATCAGAAGTCCAGCTCCTATTCCTGAGGAACAGAAAACCTCAGCAATAGGCCAGGTCAGGGTTCTCATACCTGTTACATGGGAATTCCACATTGTCACTCTCTGGCTGCCCTTCTTCTCTCACTAACACTCGCTCCAGGTACCAGCCACTGCCCCCTCCTTTGCCATCATGTCCAACCCTGACTCTTTTCACATTCCTCAGGGTGACTGCTTCAATGGTGTATTCATCAGCCTTAGCAAAGGTGAAAAAAACAGGAAAAATTATATTGGAATTGTTTTTCTAACTTTATTTCTCCAGTCTCTAAAGGAAAATAGCTAGTTCTAATGATTAAGGATAGCCTTACATATAAAGATAAGCAGCCACTTATGTGATATGAGTTGAGGGATACCAAAAAAGGCCTCTTCCCCCAAAGCATTTCCCCCATTT
Organism: Trichosurus vulpecula; assembly: GCF_011100635.1. Lineage (NCBI taxonomy): Eukaryota > Metazoa > Chordata > Mammalia > Diprotodontia > Phalangeridae > Trichosurus > Trichosurus vulpecula. Next base: position 378,114,264 of record NC_050573.1, read on the forward strand.
ATCTGTCATCATACCTACAATTTTCACCTTTAATGTGAGCTACAATTTTTTTATCATTATTATTTAAGACTTCATTGTGATGGGGAGGGAATCCTGGGTTCTTCAAGATGGTGCCAGAAGAGCCAAAGCCCTGGCAGGTCCCACCAAAGGCTCCCAGTATGACCCTGGTGATAGTATGAAAGGGCTGGCCTAGCTCTATTCAGAGAGGTCTTCCAATAGGGTGCCCATAGGGAGGTATTTTTCTCTGCTGCAGTGACTTTTAAAGATGATGTGTATAATGACAAGTTAAAATTTGAAGATCTCACCCACCCATTAATAGGCCACATGACCTGCTCACATCACAGGAGGCCTAAGTCACATGTGGTGGATGGAGCTTGCTGAGAGGAAAATAAAAGTGTGTCACAGCAAATGTGGAGAGAGCAGATGTGTGGTGGCTGTGCTGTGAGTGATTGTTGGTGGCAAGGCCCCAGCAGGGGGCGGGAAGGTTATGGGATGGCTTGGCTCCCTGCTGTTATGTCATGTTTTAGATTCATTGCTGTTATCATAAAGTGGACTTACTAAATTTGTTTGCTGCTTGGATGGGTCAGACTTTTATTGGTTTTGGGACCTAGTTCTCTTGTGTCTGAATAAATAGTTTACTTCTTCTACCTTCTATACGGAGAGTCTCTTATATTTTGCGATACAGAATCACATAGGCATATTGACAATTATCACCTATATTGTGATTATTGCCTTGCTAATACAATGTGATGAGTTGATAAAGACTTCAAAATGTAGCAAGGACCCAAACCAACAACATCACAGATCCTTAATGGATTGAAAAAATCATCCACATGAGTCATGTAGAAAAGTTGTCAGCCTGGAGCAGCCCTCAGAGAAGAAGTCTTCCACAGGTCTTCTATCACATTCTCATCTCCCACCCCCATCCCAACCCCTCCCCCAGTGAGTGTTCCTTTCCCCATTGGTATTCTTAAAGAGAAGGGGAAAGGGGAAAGAAAGAGGGAGGTGAGGGTCCTATTCATACAATAAATAGCCCCCATTTCTAAAGCACATTGAACATTCTCAGTTCTTTGAGACAAACAGAGTAACAGTGCTGACCCCATTTGACAAACAGAGAAAGTACCTCCTCAGATCTCATGTAAGGTCTTAGATCTAGAGCTGGAAGGGGATTGGGCTTGGAGGCTGTCTAATCCAACCTCCCCTCCCCCACTTTACAGATCAGGAAACTGTATCCCGGAGATGTTAAGTAATGCATCCAAGGTCATATAGGGAATAAGTTGTGCAGCCGGGATTCAAACTGAGATCACATGATTCCAAATTCATCCTCCTTGACCCAGCACCACCCAGCTTCCTGTTCTTATGGTGTTTTATAATTCCAAAATCTCTTCAGAGCATCTCCTCTGATCCTCCCAACCTCTAGTTAGGGTACACAGTTAGGAAGAAATCTGAGGGGAGGGCAAATGTCATTCAAGGAGTTCCTCAAAATTACATCAAGTAGGCAGACACCTATTCCGCCAATGAATGAAGCCAGTTTCATTTCTCTCAAATCCATTTACCTTTTCAAGCCCAGAAGATCCTGCAATGCTTCCCCCCCTTACCTCCCCCTAATTTCCTCTGTCAGGAGACATAAAAAGGAAGCATGATGCAGTAGGAAGTGAGTGAATTTGGTGCTGGAGGACCTGGATTTGAATCCAAAGGATACCACTTACGAGCTATGTGAACTTGAACAAGTGACTTGAATTCCCTGAGACTCAGTTTCCTCATCTGTAGATGGCTTCTAGGGTCCCTTTCAGCTCTACGTCTGTAATCCTAGGCCCCACTGAATTCACACTCTACTGTGGTACACAACAGGGCTGCTTCCAATAGGATTTCTTCCTACCCAGGGAATGTGACTCAGTCCCTCTCATCTTAGCCAGCAACAAAAATGACATCATTGTAAAAGGCCAGGAGGACGGGGCAGTCTGGGAAGAAGAGAGTAGAGAACATTTGGATACTCACACTGCCTTTTTGACATATATCAGTGTTGTTTCTGCAGATGATGCTAGACAGGGTGCGCTCGCCAGTATCTCCCGCATCACCAAAGAGGCAGACGAAAACTCGGGCATTTGTCTCTGCTCCTTCGATGTCCCCTGTGCACAGGGTCACTCGATACTGGGCCACTGTCAAAGTGAGTTATCTTCTTTCTGCCCTGTAGGAAGGGCCTTGCCTTCCCTTCTCAAGAGCCTTTGCCCTAGAGTTCTCTCCACCCCCACCACTCCTCCCTCTCCCGCCCCTCCACCTCTCCAAATGTTACCTATTTTTCAAGGCCCAACTTAAGTCTCATCTTCTCCATGAAGCCTTCCCTGACCACTTCCAAACAACATTCACCTTCTCACTTTCTGAGTGCACACAGGACTTATTGGGACTTACTGATTTTTACTCTACTTTGTGATTTTACACAGTTAAGTATTTTTTCCAGTTGTTTCTTGTGTGTTTGTCTGTCTTCCCAACCAATTTAAATTCTTTGTGGAAAAAGAACCAGTATTTGCTGTTCTTTTATTCTCCAATGGTGCTTGGCACAGGGCTGGCACATAGCAGGTATGCAATGAAGGCTTGAAGAAGGAAGAGAAGGTATAAGAGCAAAGGAAAGGGGGAAGGGAATGGTAAGAGGGACATGAGATACATTCATTCAATGGGCTGCTGCTATGCTCCAAAGATATTCCTCCCAGTTCTCATTGTTTGGCCTTTCTAAAAAAAGCAAACTGTGCTATAGATGAGGTTGGCATTCGGCACAGCGCTCCCCAGTCCTCTCGGTCACTTTTAAATAAATTGTAAAATAATCCTCGCTAAAGGCACACAAGTCATCAGCACAAAGAACCATGTGGGCCCACTGGGAAGATCAACACAGCATATTGTGTCAAAAGAGCTATTTTAATTTGTTTTGGGGGGCTGATTATACCCTCTGACCTGCTCTCTCATGTTGAGATTCCAGGAAACAAATGAGACATCATGAGTCCAATTAACTCCTCCTCAGTAGAGTAGGGGTGGGGGTGGAGGAGTATAGAAAGAGATGAAAAAAGTGGCATCCCTGCCCCCCTCCCCCGTAAAAACCCCTCTATATAAGAATCAGTGCATTCAAAGAGAAGTCTGGCTCTCAGGTAGAAGCATTTGGTAGTGACCAACAAATGATCTGTCAGCAAGTTCAGGAAGGGAGTGAAAAGAAGGGATCTGTCCCTGGATGCAGGGATGGTAGGGAGCCCTTCTAAATTCACAGGAAAAATTTGATTCAAGCTTTCACTGAATTGAGTTTTTCTAGTTAGACCTCACTTTCAACAACCCTTTCAACACATGAAAATATCTATGTTTGGACCAAGTCAATGGGAAGAAATTTCATGCTTTGGGATACCTTTAAATAGAAAGACTCCTTTGACTACATATAAATTTCTAACTCCCATTACTTGGAATTATGGGATTTGAGAGTATGAAAGAACCTGAAGAGGTCATGGAATTCAATAGTCCCCCTTTTCCATTGAAGAAACTGAGGTCGTATGAAGGGAAATGATTACCCAAGGTTGGACAACCAGTTAATAGCAAGTGTCGGCCCACGGTCTCCTGAATCCCAGTTCAGTGCTGCCACCCACACTTGCCAGCACTATAAGATATTGCCTTTTTGTGAGAGGTTGATAGTGGTAGAAGGGATGAGGACAGAGAAGCTAAATGTAGACATGCTGAAGAGCTATATGCACTGAAGGTCTCTCGTAGATGAAAGAAGATGAAAGAAGATTCAATATTTCAGAAACGAGGATTGAATCATCAAGAAAATCAGATTCCGTTTATGAAAAATTCGATTTACATGCAACTTTTCAGGAAGATACAAAAGTGGGGAGTAATTCTTTCTGTTGGGCAAGCAGTAAAGAATGCTGCTTTGTATCTTGGTGTTGCACAAAGTGAGGAGCACCAAAAGGTTGGGTTTGACTTTCAACCATCGAGCCAAACAAAGGTCTACTCTGGCCAAATGGAACAGGATCTAGCACAAAAACAAGTAATAAAAACAACTGGTTTTTGCTTTATGGTTACCCTCATGCATAAACAGATTAAGTGGTCAGCTCATGGTCATTTGAGGGGTGCCCTGCACTGCCCAGAAACGATTTCCTCAGCAAGGTGTCACAGTGCCTGAAATCCTATCATTCCACCCAGCTTTTGACATTAAGCATTATATTTTCCAAGTTCTTTAAACAAAACAAACAGCCTTGGAAAGGAGGTAATACCTTATCATATTGTTTACCAGAGAGATCCTAAATACCAAAAATCTCTTGGTTGCCTGGTAGAAGAAAGGAAGGGGATGCTAAAAGTCTGGAAAGGTGGAAGGGAGGAATCAGAGGTGCTCAGAGCAAACCTCACCAGATTTGCAGTTTTGCAGAGGACCATTTCTGTTCATTTACTTATAACTAACAAGTAATCAATTCCCTGGGCCAGACACACATTCTAACCATGAACGATGAAGTATCTTTGATCAAGTGGTCTAAGTTCCATCTGCTCAAAAGTTCTCAAAGAGCATGGAGTTCTTCTTATTGGGATCCCATATGGACCCCTAGCACCTGTTTGGCCAAAGCTCTATCCTGACAAGGATACTGCAGACGGTTGAAGATAATTATGTTGGTAGGCTTTACTAGGAAAAGATTTTAAACAGATGGGTAAGTACCAGAGCCTCTTATTTGTCCTTTAATTAAAAAAATTACAGTGCAGTCTGATTAACAAGCGCCTACAATATCTAATATTCAAATCCAATGGTCTTTTGCTTACTTGTCTATGGGGAGTAATCATTTCTGCAGGGCAAGCAGTAAAGAATGCTGCTTTCATTTATTTTACTATCTGGGTGGCTCCTGGGAGAAAGGAAGGGTGAAAATAAACTGTGAGCTGGTAAATATTTCCTACATGTTTTAAAGGCTGTGTTAATCAATGCAATCACTCTTGAAACCACTCCAGCACACACATATAGGTATACATACATACATGTATATATACATACATAAGTGTGTGTGTGTGTGTGTGTGTGTGCGTGTATACATATATAGTTGTAATTCAAAGAAGCATAGATTTGGAGACCACCGCAGCCATCTTGTCCAACCCTTCCATTTTACAGATGAGGAATGGAAAGGGTATGTGTTAGGGGAGGGATTTGAACCCAGGTCTTACTGACTCAGAGGCCTTTTCTCCATCATTACACTATATTGTCTCTTATACTCATCTCTCATTTTAAGTGAACTAGATCGCTGCCATTTTGAATCTGCAGAACACATTGGCAATAGAATATGGATTCATTTTACATCATTCCAAGTTTCAAACTTAAGGAATGTTTAATCTGTCCTCTCTTATGTGTTATATGGGAGCATTCAGTGGATAAAGTGATTGGAGCCAAACTCTGTAAACTGCCATAAATAACCAGACAAAGAGAGGAGAATAGCTGAGTTCTGGGAACTATGAGTGTGTAGTTAAGTATTTCCCTGGCAGAGGAGAAATCCCACTGTTCCAAACAGGGAACCACAGAGGCCAATTAATCTGGAATTGCTCCAAAATAGACAAAGAACCCCCAAAAGACATGCAGACCTACTCATGGACTTCAAAATCCATCATACCTTGGCCATATCTTCATCCCTTCCTAGACAAAAGTGTTAACTCCAATTTACAGAGGAATATTTTTCAGATAGAAATGCATCTTTGATTTTAAAAGAGAGATCAATGAACAAATGGGGTTTGTTTTAGAGAATTTTAGCCATCTTTGCTGGAATGCAATCTATCTTGTAAAATAGCGTATCTACAAGGTCAATTTGTGCCTATCTGTGCCAATGGAGAGTGTTGTAGTTTGGAATTTTCCAAATAATTTGTCTCTGTCCACAGGGTATCTGTCCTTTAGCTCATCTTTTTCTCCTGCCTCGTCTCCTCCTCTTCCATATTGCACTGTCTTTTTACTGGGTACCTCCCCTCAGTGTGGCATCTTCTAAACCTGGAACCTTCCAGTACAGAAGCTTCCAGTTGCTTAATTGATCAGTCCATCTTTGCCTGTGACCTCAGGGGTGGGAAACCAAAGAAACATGCCTAAGTTGACTCCCACCCTTCTTTATAAAGTCCCTAAACTGCCATGATTCCTGAGATGCCCTTAGGCATAGTATGACGATGGACCCAGAAATCCTACTGAGAGTTTGATATAAGGATACATCACACCCTGGGAGTAGCCACTCATCAAACCATGATGAGCTGATCCTCCCTACTGCTAGAGCCTGAGATCATGGTGCCTCAAGCTTCTCTTGATTCATCTCTGATGGCATCCCTTTCCCACACTTTGCCAGAATCCATGCTGGCCCCATGGGAGCCCATGGATTACCCAGTCTCAGGGTAGGTGAGGTTGGCAGAGTTGCTCAAGTTTGGCAGACTTAGGTGCTACCCCATTATGGGGCCTGGATGCTGTCCCTTTCTACCCGTGCCTCCTCCTTGGGGTTCCCTTGAGTTTCCCTAGTTAAGCTGTATGGGCTCCCCTTAAATATGCCAAATAAAAAAGACCTAATCTATCGACTGGCTTGTCTACTTCTTCTGTGAAGCCCCTTGAGCAACAAACCCCAAGAGAAGGGTAGCAGTTATATGAACAATGTATAATATTAGCTAATTCAAAAATTCCTTATTTTGACTTTGAAATACATTATAACCTTTTTTATAACATTTCCCCCTGATTCACCTTCTAATTACATCTCATTTAATATATTATTCCATAATGTTTCAATCCCCTAGGATTTAAAAGTAGATATGAAATCAGATTATTATTCATAGATTTAGAGATGGAAAAGTGCTTAGAGGTCATCTAGGCCAGCCTGATTATTTTACAGATGAGGAAACCAGAAAACTGGGGGCCAGAAGGGTTAACTAACCTACTCAAAGTCACATAGGTGGTAAGTGACAGGTGAGATTCAAAGTCAGGTCCTCTCCACTCCGAATTGAGTGTCCCTTTCTATGTACCATAATGCTTCTCCTAAGTAGAGAAACTTCAGATTGGTAACTGGGCTTTGCCTCAGGGAGTGTTTTCTTTGATTCTGTTGGGGTTTTTTTTGGGGGGAAGGGTAGGTCATATCTCCAGTTATCCTTTCCACATTACCATTTTCCCTATTGTAGTTATGATATATCACGGGTAGGCATAAGAAATTAAATGGGAATTTGGGAGGAGTTTTGCAGGAGCCACAGATGACACATGAAGGCCAGCACATGACATAGAAAAAGTTTAGAAAATCAGAAATCCATAATATATATATATATATATATATATACACATATGTAACTTTATAATATAGCCTATAACCAAATACTCAACCCAAATTTTACGATAAGGTATTTTAAACACCCCATTAAAAAGGGGAAAAAAATTCAGGCCTCCTATGGTATGAAGGGAATGCCAAAAAATTTTACATGGATTTTCCAGGTTGTGGGGACACCACACCCCTAACCCCCACAATGTGGAAAGGATAACCATAGTTTTTTAATTGTTTCTCTCCTGTTTGATGAGGAGATCTTAAGTCTAGGGACCTCCTATTTTCTTCCTTCTTCATGTCTCACAGGCTTTAACCCTAAACTGACCCCATATGTAGATAGAGTAGGTACTGGCCTTCATGGGTGTTAGAGAGCTCCTCCAAGTAGGTGCCTTACTATCTAGTCACAACAAATTAAGTTTTCACAATGCTAATCATGCCTTTGAGTGATGGCAATAGGAAGGGAGACATAATCAGGAAGGCCAGGTTGACTTCAAAGCTGTGTAGATCTAAGCCTGCCCTGCCCTAGAAGAAAGGAAGAAGAACCACATGGACATGGTAATAGGGAAAGGGAAGTCAAAGAGGCCCCAGTGTCACTAACAGGGCAGCTATAATCAGCAGAATTGATAGCCCCACACACGAAGCCAAGTGTGATCCCTATTAATAATTAGCAACGGCCAATGATAATTAGGAAAAGGTAAAGGCAAAGCATGATTGCACATGTTATCCATTCGGAGTCAACCCTAGCATCATAGAGGGGCTTGGATGATCACGGATACAATCTAGGAACATAAGTTTAGGATTTTATTAAAATATGAGGTACTTTGTGAAACAGTAAAGTATTGTCTAAATATAATAATATCTTATTCTTATTTTTAAATCGAGGGACATCCTAAGGAAGCCTAGATCTATCTAGAACTTCTCGTATGCCCTAGAACTCCAGCACCCGCCAGATAGCATACTCCTCCAAATTGCTTCAGTTCTCCTGGCCCCTAAACATTACAGCATTTAGAGATAGGGATTTGGGGTTACAGAGAGGTTAGGTTTGCAGCCTCTTGACTGTACCCCTCAGTGGAGCTCTGCGTCAGGCCTACTTCTTAGAGGAAAACAAGACATTTTCTATCCTCTCAGCAGGCCCCATCCTTCCCTGGAAACTGGGATGAACACTCACTTCCCATTATCCTCCGAACTGTCGGGCCCTCTGCAGTAAGTTCCCTCACCGTCTCATAGTCATCCTCATTGACATCCAGCCAGCGGTTACAGTTGAAGTTATACTTGTCCTTTGTTAGAGAATTCAAGAGCGTCATCTGGAAAGATGCCACGGGGCAGACTAGGTGAAGAAGCATCCAATGTGCCCTAGCAACTTTACTCTGCTGACCTAACACAGAAAGGCTAATTCTGATCTTACAGATGACCCTCTAAGGAGGCTGTGGGGATAGGGTGGGGGGAATATCCTACCCCACCCCCCTCAGAGGCTTGTAGTTTTCTGGAAATGGAGCACCTGTGGTCTACTCCCCTGGCTTACCCTCCTCCTCCTCGCTCCTCCTCTTCCCTCCTTCTCCTCCTCCTCTCTGTGAGTCCAATACCTTTTATCCTGAGACAGGCTGACCTCAATAATCATCTATCGCTCCTCCCCACTACGGGGGCTACAGGTGAATGTCTGATAATCCTTTGTGGTGGGATCACTAAAAGGAAACCAGTCTGGATCCTGGTTTTTTCCTGCCTTTTCCCCACCCACACTGATAGGGCTCAAAGAACAGGATTCTGCTTCTCACCTTTACTAGATGCCATCCAGAACCAGGAATCTTACTGTCGTGCCAAACTCTGATCTTATAAAATCTTCCAAGATCTGGGATTTCAAGCTATATGGAAAAGAGCAAAGTCCCTTAAGAGGATAAAACAAAGACAAGAAGCCCTGTCTCTGATATATACATGATGCTCTTTACCCCCTCCCCTCCTCTGAAACGGCCACCACTCTGGGGCAGGCCCCCATCACCTGCTCCTGCACTATTACAAGAGACTACCAGTGGAGCTGCCTGCCTCAAGTCTCTCTCCCACCCCAATGCATCTTCCATTCAACTGCTGGAGTGATTTTCCTGTTACAATCCTACTAAATAGACTCCAGTGGCTCCCTATCACCACCAGGGTCAAATACGAAATCTTCTGTTTTGCATTCAAAGACCTTCCTAAGCAGCCCCACTCTACCTTTTCATTTTTCTTACACCTTACTCCTTACCCATACCTGTGATCTAGTGATACTAGCCTCTTGGCTTCTGCTCAGTGTCTCTGCTCAGGGCATTCTCTCTGGCCGTCTCCCTTTTCTGGAATATTCTCCCTCCTTATCACCACCTCCTGGCTTCCATGGCCTAATGTGAGTCCCAGCTAAAATTGTGCCCTCTACAGGAAGCTTTTCCCAATCAATCCATCTTCAGATCCTAGTACCTTCCTTCTCTTAATTATTTCTTATTTCTCCTGCATATAGATTATTTGTACATAGTTACCTGCATGTTATATCTGCCATTACATGGTGAACTCCTCAAGGACAAAACTGTCTTTTGCCCTTTTTTTGCATCCCCAGTGCTTAGCACAGTACCTAGCACATAGTAGGTGCTTAATAAATATTCACTAATTGACTCACCCATTGTCAACAGACCAAGGACTTTGAGTCATTCAATTCATTGAACATCTAAGCGTCTAGTATGGGTAAGGTGGAGAAGTAGTGTAATATAACCAATAGAGAGCTGGCCCTGGAGTCAGGAAGATCTGATTTCAGATTCCACCTTTGACATAGAACTGGCTGTGAGACCCTGGGCAAGTCACTTAACTTCTCAATGCCCCAAGTTTCTTTCTCTCCTAGCCATGCTTTGGAAATCTCCAGTTTCCACCACCGTTCCTCCTTATTAAGGTGACTCCTTTCTCCCCAACTTCACTTTTCAGCTCTCTATGTCCTCATTAGAATGTAAGCTTCTCAGGTTAGGGACTGCCTTTCTTTTTTTGCTTGTTTGCATCTTCTGCAGTAAGCTCAGTGCCTGGCACATAGTAAGTGCTTAATAAATGCTCATTGCCTATTGTTGTTAGGCAACTCTCTCTAAGACTATAAATGTTGCAAAGAAAGTGCATTGATTACATTGGTAGAGGCTGTTCTTTACCAGGAGTTCATTAACGTGGATTCCTTGATTCAGAATACTAGACACATAAGAATCAGAGCATTTTTGAATAGGAAGGAATCTCCTAACCCTAATTCCAACTCCTTCATTCATTAATTCACTTAGTCAACATTTGTTCTATGCTTCCTGTGTTGAGAGCACTGTGCTAGGCATGGGAGGAGATAAAGAAGTTGAATAAAACACAATCTCTGCCCTCATGGAGCTTGGGGATAGGACATGTGCACAAATTAAGTATGTGAGAGAGGGGTGAATCAAGAGCACCATGAAATTTAAGGGAAGAAAGATTATTACTCATTTGGGGCATCAGGAAAAGCATCATGCAGAAAGTACATTTTAGCCAGGCTCTAACTGAGGCTCAGAGATGAAACAACTTGACCATCTAGGTGAGTAGAGGGCTTTCTAGTTCAAGGCTTTGCTTTAATGATGACCTAGAAATGCTCTGTGATGAATTATCAAAGGAACGATCTAAGTGTGGCTGACTTCTAATGGCACCGCCCCGAAGTGTTTACCTATGAGCAGTGTGCAGGGGTTTTATACTCACTGGCTTGTAAACATTTCTAAGCTTCCTTGCATGTTGGAATCAGACCCCTTAGCCTGATTTGATGCCTCATTTGAGAGTCATTTTATCTAATCATTAAAGTAGGGCTTCAAACTAGGAAATCCTTTGTTAGCCTCCTATGAGAAAGATAGTTCTAGTAAAAAGTATTTTAAAAAATTCTATTTTTAAAAAAATGTTGAATTCAGAGTTTAATTTAGATCCTTCTTGCTTAAAAAATCCAAATGAGAGAGGCTTTACATCAATATCAGACAGGATCCCTGTCCTGCACCTGTGGAAACACTAATACTCATCATCCCCAAAAGGCCAAGGTTTTCTGAACCGAGGTGTCATCAGTGTTCTGAATCCTCTGGCTGAGTGGTGCCAAATTCAAATAAAAAAAGGTTATATAAATCAGCTTCATATTGACTTAGAAAACCACAAACTAACATCATCTATGTTTTATTGTATTTTAATTTATTTTTACTAAATGTTTCCCAATTACTATTTCATCTGTTATGGGCCTCACCTCCTGCTGCCATATGATCTATAACTCTTCTTTGCACCATTTCACTATGGTACTATAATTCCCTGAACTAATTACTTTTTTTTTTCTTATGCTCCCATCTGGTCAGTTTAATTCAGATAGAAACTCTAGGGGGCATTTAAATTCTGCCCCTGTTCTATTCAGTGAATTGTACATAATATAATATCATTCCTTACTGGGGTCTGCAGTCTGTCTCCTACCCTGTCTCATTGCTTCTAGGATAAAATGCAAAGCCCCGCCCCCCTCCCTCGGATTGGTATTTAAATTATACCACAGTCTAGCTACAATCTTTCTAGTCAGCTTGTTCTCCTTGCTGTCCCCAGAATTCAGCCTTCATCTCCTACCTCTGTGTCTGCACAGGCTATGACCTGTGCCTGGAATGAACTCACTCCTCACCTCCTCTTCTTAGAACCCTTACCTTCCTTGTAGGTTCAATTCAGATACCACTATCTATGAGAAATTCTTCCCCATTCTCCTAGTTTTTAGTGTTTTCTTTCTTCTCAAATTATCTCATACCTATTTATTTGTCTATAGGTTGTATCCTCCTGTAAAGTTTAAACTCCTTGAGGAAAGGGAATATTTTTTGTTTTTTCTTTGTATTCTCAGTACCTTGCACATGTTTGATGAATTGAAATGAAAAAAAAATTTAAAAGAAAACAAAAAACTCAATGCTCACCTAATCTTAGCTTAAAAAAAATCCCCTATGATGCCCACTGAAATACTTCTTCCCTCTTTCCCCACACTCATTACTCTTACCCTGAATTTGTCGATCTTGCCAGGTTTAAAGCCCTGTGGACCTGGGTTCAGACGAATTTGATCAGTTCGTCCCTTCTGTCCATAAAGCTGGATAAAAACGGGGACATTACAGGCAGCTTTCTTCAGGTCATTTGTCCAGACCCAGAGAGACCAGGCAACTTCTTAAAGCAGAACAAAACCATAACAAAACAACTCAAGCTGCTCTGCAATTTTTTGCAGTGAAATATATCTATATCTATATCTATATATATATATATATATATATTGTGTGTGTATATATATATGCATATATATGTATGTGTATATGTATATATGTGTATGTGTGTATGTGTATATGTTTGGCTAAACTATTACAAATGAAAGAAAGAAGAAAAGATTAATACTACTTGAGATCAAGGGACAAGAAGTATGTATGTATGTGTGTATGTGGAGTGTATTATATATGTGTGTATATGTGTGTCTTACATGTGTATATATAATCTGTATCTTTTTATATATATATATATATATATATATATATATATATATATATATACATACACACATACATATATATATACATATAAGCCAAACTATTACAAATAGGGAAAAGAAGAAAAGATCAATGCTAGTTGAGATGAAGGGACAAGAAGTATGTATATATGTGTGTATGTATATGGGTATGTATGTATAAATGTGTATATATATATATATATGTATATGTGTGTATAGATGCACCTGTATGTATATGTACATAATCTATATCTATATCTGTCTATATCTATACATATAGATTTAAGCCAAACTATTACAAATAGGGAAAAGAAGAAAAGATCAGTACTACTTGAGATGAAGGGACAAGAAGTATGTGTATGTGTATGGGGTGGGTAGGGGTGTATGTATGTATGTGTGTATAGATATAGATATATATATATATATATATATATATATGTTTGTGTATATATATGTTTGTGTATATATATGTTTGTGTATATATGTGTATGTGTATATACATGTGTCTATATGTGTGCATAGATCTATATCTATCTATCTGTATCTATACATATAGATTTAAGCCAAACTATTACAAATGGGGGAAAGAAGAAAAGATGAAAACTACTCAAGACCCAGACAAGATATACAGTGATGTGACTGCTCTAACAACAAAAACAAAAGCCCAGTTATACCAAAATCCAAACAGATAAGACAGATAAATTAGGGAGTAATGACTTGTTTACAAAAGAATTCTTTGATTTATAATAGGATTCGCCTCAAAGTTTCTTCAAGTAACCAGAGTTCTGCTAGAGCATTTAAAATAAGACAACTTATAAAAATGTGATTTATCTATGCTGCTTTGAATAACTCCATTGCCTTCAAGGACATTACAAGTAAATGGTCTGTTAATTTTTGGAAAACAGAAATATTTGCAGCAGGGCTAGATGGGTTGTGGATTTCTTATTGGTCTTTGCTCTGGAGAGCTAAGGACCTAAACTCAGGAAGTAACATATGCCAGGCAATCTATTGGGAAGTCTATGTCCCCATCCCCCTACCCCCACCCCCACCCCCACCCGCCCTGTTCTCTAATAGAGAAGAGTGGAATAGCAGTAGCTTGGATCCCTGAAAATTCTGTCTGGAATCCTGAGGTTCCTCTGGCCTGACTTTAACACATACTCTTGAGTCTCTTCTTCCTCAGGGACACCACCTCATAGAGCTGCCGCTCAATCAGTCCATCACCTTCCTTTTCATCCAGCCAGTTTTTGCAAGGGAAAGTCTGTTGTATGCCAGTGAATGGACACAAAATCACCACCTGAGGAGAACAGACCAAATCCATTTCCAACATTCCTTCATAGGACAGCCAGCTTCCACAGAAGATGAGAGGAGCAGAGACAGGGGGAGCAGAGGAGAAAGAGAAGGAGAAGGAGAAGGAGGAGAAGGAGAAGGAGAAAGAAGAGGAGGAGGAGGAAGAAGAAGTGGAGAAAAGGAGAGGAGGAGGAGGAGGAGGAGGAGGAGGAGGAGGAGAAGAAGAAGAAGAAGAAGAAGAAGAAGAAGAAGAAGAAGAAGAAGAAGAAGAAGAAGAGAAGAAGAAGAAGAAGAAGAGAAGGAGGAGGAGAAGGAGGAGGAGGAGGAGGAGGAGGAGGAGGAGGGAGAGGAGGAGGGAGAGGAGGAGAAGGAGACAGAGAAGGAGAAGGAGGAAGAGAAGGAGAAGGAGGAAGAAAAGGAGGAGGAGGAGGAGGAGGAAGAGAAGAAGAAGAAGAAGAGTCAGAAAGAGAAAGAAAGAACAAGACAGAGACAGGGAGGAAGAGAAGGAGGAGGAGAGAGAAAAGGAGAGAGAGAGGAGAGGAGAAGAAAAGGAAAGAGAAAGAGGAGCACACTAGACTTTGAATCAAAGGACCTGGGTTTACATTCCAACAGTGTCACATTGGACATGTTATTTCCTTTCTCTGGGCCTCAGTTATTCACCTGTCAAATGGAGACTCTAGACTAGGAGATACAGTGGGTAAAGGGTTGGATGGAAGTCAGGAAGACCAGAATCCTCAGACATTTAATAGCTGTGTGATCCTGGGTAAATCACTTAACCTTTGTCAGCCTCAGTTCCCTCAGCTGTAAAATGAGTAGGTTTACTCTAAGGTGCCTTCCAGATCTAAATCTATGATCCTATCCTATAGCTCAATCACTTCTGAAGTCTCCCAGTCTGTGATTACGAGCCCAATTCTCTATCAGTACCCATTGTGTTAGGAAGTCTCAGGGTTTCAACCTACTTATCAAATGAATGAGATCTTCTCTTCTCCCCTTTTACCCACATAAGACATCCTTTGCTTTTTCAAAGCTTGGCTCAAATCTATCATCCTAGAGCCCCTGACCAACTCCCTTTCTCAAAACCTTCTTTAAATAGTGTTGTTGTTGTTTTCGGTGTAGCTAGTCATCTCAAACAGAAAGCCAATTAACCAGAACAGTCAATTGAGAAGAATTTTTTAGGAGGCCAATCACCGGAAAACAAGTTAAATCAGGGATTTAATCTTAAAACTAGCTTTTTTTTTTTTTAGCAAATGGAGAAGGAGAAGGGAAACAGGAAGGTACTGGATACATGGGAAAAATAATGGTGAAAAGAAGGGAAATATGATGAGGTAGAGGATCACTGTCTCCTCTGGTGCTTGGGATAGAACTGAATACAGAGTATGTGTTCAATAAATACTTGTTAAATGATAAACTGGTTCATTTTATATTCTGTACCAGGCGCTAGACAGTCAGAAAGGATTTTCTGAGAACTCAGTGAGTCGTTGACTATGTCAGAGTCTGTGTATAAGAATGACCCCAGTCCCTCAAGGAGTTTTCAATCCAACAGAATATATGACAGGCATACATATAACCAATATGTGACAGTGATAACCAAAGTTCACTGAAGGAAAAGGGTTAATGGTTCATGTATTGGAGATAGTGTGGGAAGAACCAGGGTGAGCTACCCAAGGCTGGAATCTCTCACCTTCTCACAGTACCACCCTCTGTTGACGCCTACATTGCCATGCCCAATGGAGACTCGGCTCAGGGGGCTGAGCAAGACAGCCAGCTCAATGTTGAAGATGTCCGTCCGATTTCTGTCAAATACTCCTCCTTCCAGGAAGATTTTCCCACTGTTCTTATTTCCTCTGGCTCCATACATGACAAGGAATATCTTGGATTTGGTCCCAGCCCCCCGGACATCCCCTGTTATGACTGTAACGATGTATGAGATAGCTGGTGGTAACAAAACAGAAGCAGCAAGAGAAGGGAAGTTAATTAAGGTGGGATTAGAATATGTCCCATTTGAACACATCCTACTCCTGAGGTTTCCCTCATGGTTCTAACTGCCCATCATGTCTTCCTCTCTACCACATTCCCTATTTCCCCTTCTCCTCTGTCTTCCTTGTCCTTTTTATGTCCTCATTTTTAATTCATGTCTTCCTTTTGGCCACATTTTCATCCCCAGCATCAGGTCTGACCCCGTGGTTGGTTTTTTAAAAACACATAGGTTTTCATCCTCAGAACTCACTCATGACAGGTTACCTCCCTCTGTCTACCCTCCATCTTCAAGTTCCATACTTGTTTTCATTATCTGATTTGCTAACCAATCCCCAGGATCTCTCTGCCTGTGACATCAGAAATGGGAAACCATACTGATATACCCAAATGAGAACTTGCCTCCTCCCTGCAAAATTCCTGCTTCTTATCTGCCTGGACCAGGTATCCTGGTGTGCAGGCACATAGGAGGCATGATGGAGAACTGCCAAGTGTGATGGCAGTCTCTCCAGTTGACCATCAGCAGGGCCTTTCCTTCTCCTGACTTAGTTTGAATGCCATTCCACCCCAAGTTCTGACAGCTGCCCTAGTTGCATCCCTGCCCTGGGTGTCCCTGAGTGCATCAAAACACCTCATAATTAAGGTCTATTGCTTCATCCCATATTAGCCTATCTTATTCTTTTGGGAAAACTTTCTTTGCATCCCAAAGCTGCTGAAATGAGCTGGGACATTTCCCTCCCCCCATAGCAACTTCTTCTGTTCCCCTCATGGTCTCTCCACATCCTTCATTTCTCCCATCAAAACCATCCTCACACGGCTCCCAGACCAATGTGCCCTATACAGAGATCTACCTGTTCAAAATCCTTTGAGGGTTCTTTATTGCCCTCCCGACAAAGTTCAGACTCCTTACGTTACCATTCAAGGCCCTCTGTAATCCGATCCACTCTTCCTTTCCACTTTATAGATATAGACACAGAATCAAGTCTCATATCTAGTTATTTACATGTTGTTTCCTCGCAGTAGACCATGAGCTCCTTGAGGGGTGGGGGCTGTTTTTAACCTTTCTTGGTGTTTCCAATATTTAACACGGGAATATGCTATTGTTCAGTCATTTCAGTCATGTTTAACTCTTTGTGACCCCATTTGTTTTCTTGGCAAAGATATTGGCAAAGAAATGGCAAGAAATTGCCCTTTCCTTCTCCAGCTCGTTTTATAGATGAGGAAACTGAGAAAAACAGGGTTAAATGACTTGCCCAGGGTCACACAGCTAGTCAGGTTTTCCTGCTTCCAAGGCTAGTGCTCTAAGCCACTGCTCCACCTAGCTGCCCGGAATGTTGTAAGCCCTTAACAATTTTTTTATTTGATTTGATTGATCTGATACATACTGGCAGTGTGACCCTGGGCAGTGCTCTAGGCAATTGTCTGAGACTGCATGTTACAGGGAAAATGTCAGCCTGAATTGGTAGAGAAAGTTTCCTCACCAGAGGGTTTCCTGGATGAGTGAAATCCGAGGTCCAGTCCCTGCTGCTATTTGGTATCTTGTCTGTATCATATCCTCCTATTAAAGTATGAGTCCAGAAGGGCAGAATTGATGTGTCTTTCTCATATATTTTTGTCTAACCCAATACCTAGTCCGGTGGTCTATACACAGTAATCACTTAATAAATGTTAATTGATCAGAGAAATGATTATTAATAACCAAAGATTCAGGGAGATTAAGATTTCCCCCTTTTCTCTTTCCTCATTTTAAGACCTCTGTCTCTAAAGGTTGAGATAACCTTCTCCTCTATCTGACTGCACCCAACCTCATAAGGAATCTCTAGGCTAGACTAAGGTGAATTCCATTCAATCAAGCTTGGGTGGAGACAGACTAATTGCCCAAGGCTGGGGGTGGTCTGGGTATAAAAGATAGTCTCTTGGCCCAAGGGTGATATAATGTCACTTTCAGCCTCTCCTTGTAATATTCATTTTCTCATTAATTGTTAACCAATAACAGTTGATTGAACACCTGCTCTTCCAAGGCCATATAAAACGTGAACCCATTAGGCATCTTTGGTGTAAGAGAGAGACAGCCAAATGACCATCATTTTATTAATAAACATGCTGGCCTCATTAATAAAATGATTAAATTACCCAGAAATTATGTCTCTCAAACTTTTTAAAATGCCACATTGAGTTGATCTGCCTCCTGCTTCCCCATTGGGCCTCTGATGTCATCTCATATACCCCACCTTCTTTATATTCCATTTCTCTCTACTATAGCACTGAGGGGAGAAATACAGTAGGAAACACAGGTAATGACAAAAAAAAAAGATAATAAAAAAATTTTTTTAAGTTCCTACTAAGTTATAGAGGTTCATAGTTCATGCAGGATAACATCTCTGCCCTCAGCTTTTAAATGCTTAAGAGTCAAAATGGAACAGGGCTACCATTTTTTCAAAACTGGGAAGTAAAGTCTGGCTTTTGTGCTCCAGGTTTCCTCCTTAACTCACAGGAATGAAAATGAGCTGGTTCATGTATCATGAACAAGTTGGTGGCTCTGGCAGGTCATTTTGGGTGGCCCAGCCACCATGTGCTATATATTCCTGCACTACAGTCCTTGTGATATCACATTCAAAGTCAACAGATTTCTATCCAAAGCTTCCACTCAAACAATTCCTTGGAAATATGTTTATGCAGTATGACCAAAATCATGGGATTATTGATTTAGGGCTGGAAGGGACCTTGGAGGTGACCCAGTCCAACATGACTATTTTACAGATGAGGAAAATGAGGTTCAGAGACGTTAATTGGTTTGCCTAAAATTACACAAGTTATAAGAGGCTCAACTAGGTGTAAAGTCAATCAGTAAGTGAAAGATCTTTCCCCACCCATTGAATAGGCTTCAAGTGGGGCCGACAAAGGGAGGCCTGATTAGAGACAGGCCCACAACCTTTCACTAACTGGGCATGAGGCCCCAGGCCAGTTAGCAAACTAGTTTGCTAGTATTCTAGAGGCGTGAAGCCCTCAGGGCCGTAAGGGTAGTTGCTAAGACCAGAGCCAATGGTACGTGTGCTGAGTTCTAGTCAATCAGATGACTGCTAGGACTACATAAAAAGAGAGCCCTGAACTGGGAGCAGCAGTAGAGAGTGCAGAATTCAGAAGAAGAGAGCCAGCTTCGAGAGAGAGTGCAAAGCGGAGAGTGTTGAACAAGAGAAAGTTGCAGAGATCAAAGAATTGTATTATTAATTAAGGTGGGACTTTTTTGCACTGAGGTAATCAAGTGCCTTTGTTTCTTTGATTAAATATGGGAGTCTTTGATGACCTGCTTAAGAAACAAGAAAGCCTAGTTCATATAGGTTTCAGTGGCATGGCTGTGATGCCTGAAGAAGTGTCACATGGCTTTGAGTAGCATGGTTGTGACGCCTTTTGACCCTGAACAGGGTATATAAACCCAGAGGTTAGCGTTTTGTTTGGGGCTCTCACTTACTGGAAGAGTGTTGTGTGATTTGACCAGATGAGACCCTGGGTAGCTGTTGTTAAGGAGCCCTCTGGCTTGAAAACCCAGATGTTGGTGCTTCCCTGGTAACTATGTACTGAAATATTGGACTGGTTTGTGTTATTTGATCTGTTGATATTTTCTGTTTGTAATTTCTGTTTGTATTTGCTCTGAAGTTCAGGGTGCTGGCTTTTCCCTCTGAACTAAGTGAATGATATATGTATGTTTTCCTTAGAAAAGCAGATCAAAGAACATGTGCTGGCAGCCCTTCCGTGTGCTGGTGTTATTGGTCTTTCACCCCCACAACAGCTGCTAGCAACAGTGTTATTACACCAGGATTGGAATCCAGGACCTCTGACTCCAGCACCAGGGCTCTTTCTACTGCACCACAGTGATTCCTTCCACCAATGTGATTTCCTCCACAAAAAAAAAAAAAAAACATCTTTTATGGGCAGATAACTCACATCAGTATCTCGGAATAGCTCCAATTCCCAAGGCAGTTTCTCAGCTGGCCACCTCTTCTTCATCAGTCTTCAAATTGTGGGTTGAATTGCACAATTTGATCAGCCTAAAGAAGCAGATCAGGGAGCTCTCACATCAAAGCTCCCAGTAGAGGTGGCACAAGATAATCTGGGATCTGTATTGACAGATGGCTCAGGGTATTAGCATTCCATATTGCTCTCCAAGGCATGTTGGCAGGCATGGAATTATAGCTGGCATTCACGCAGCACTTTAAGGTTCAGATAGCAAGCCTTTTACCTCCATTATCTCATTTGAGGCTCATAGCAATTCTGTGAGGGAGGCAGTGCGAAACCTACTCCCTTCATTTTACACATGAAGAAACCGAGGCTTAGAGAGGTTAAGAGATTTGCTCTAGGTCCCAAAGCTAGTAAGTACAAGAGATTTGAGCCCAGGAGCTCAGCTTCCAAGTCTAGCATTCTTTCCTCTATACCAGGGCTGTCCAACCTTAGGTTTTTATTGAAACAATAGACAATATATTTTGATTTGCTATTTTAGTAAGAGCTCTGTGGTAGCTCATCTTCATTTACTAAAGCATTTATGTAAATTTCAATGCTTGTAGGCAGGCTGCATAAATCACACTGTGGGTCACATTTTGGACAGCCCTGCATTATACCATGATAGCTCCTCAAGCATAACCCCTGAGTAAAACACTTCAGGATTGTAAATGTGGCAATGTGTTGGCAGATACAGACATAGGCTCATAAAAAGGTACCCACAGGAGGTTTGTGATCTGTACTCATTGTAAAAACAAAACCTCCAAAGTCATAAAGATACCTGAGGGAACTTCTTGGTTATTTTGCTGTTATAGAGGGCTTCATTGTTGATTTAGATGTGGTTTCTTTCTGTGGAGGCAATTCCATTTGGTTCAATTCCACAAACATTTATAAAGTGCCTACTATGTGTAAGTTATTGGATCATAGCTCTAGAGCAAAAGTCCTTAACTTGGAACTTGGGTTTTTTAAAGAGATAGAGATAGAAATAGAGATAGAGATAGAGATAGAGATAGAGATAGAGATAGAGATAGAGATAGAGATAGAGACAGAGATAGAGATATAGTATAGATATAAATATAGATATAGGTATACGTATAGGTATAGATATAGATATGGATAAAGATATAGATACAGATATAGATGTAGATATGAATATAGTATAGCTATAGATATAGATAGATAACCATTTTAACATAATGTTTTCTTTGTAATCCTACGTATTTTATTTTGTGCACTTAAAAATGTCATTCTGATAAGGAGTCCCAAGTCTTAACCAGTTTGCCAAAGGAGTCCAGGACACAGAACGATGTTAAGGACCCCTACTCTAGAGGTTGTCTAGTCCAAACAGATGAGGAAATGGAGACCCAAAGAGGTGAAATGACTTGGCCAAGATCACTCTGGTGGTAAGTAGGAGAGCCAGGATTTGGAGACAGGTCCTCTAACTTCCAAGTTCACTGCTCTTTCCATTGCTTCTGTGCTTGATGTTAGAGACAACACTGTCCTTGAGAGACAAGTGGTCAGTGACTTCAAGGCAATCTGGCCAAGCACACCTCCCATACCAGACCAGTACAGAACAGTTGTGTTCTTAGGAATATCTTGGCGAAAGTTCAGTTGTCAGTAACTGTTTTAATATTCTCAGGAGTCACCATTTGCTGGTGAGGTTTCCACAGTCCTCAGAAGGCTTCCCCTTGTCTCTTACCCCATCCCATCTGTCTTCCCCCTTTCACTGTTAAAACTCTAGCTTACTCAGATATTTCCCATCTCTTTCATCATTCTCACTTCCAAACTTCTTGAAAAACTTGTCTATACCTGATGAACATGCTTTCCCAAGAAGTAATGGGGTGCCTTAAGAAAAGCCACATTTTACAAAAGGGGAGCACAGTAGAACTTTCCAAATGCCAAGACAATGGATGCAAGTCTCAATCTCATATGAGTCTTTTTTCATGGGGATACCTGATGCATTGAAAATAGGGAGAACTTTCCAAAGATTTTCCATATGTTTATACTCTCTTGATATCACAATTAGGATATCATCAAAATATAGTACCAGCTCTGGAATCGAAGAAAGCAGAATCTATTGGAAAATTACAAGAACTATAGAAATTCCAAAAGAAAGGTACTGAACAAAGAATGACCCCTTGATGAGGACTGATTGATTGTTTAGGAATCAGCAATAGCATCATCCATGATCATTCCTCAATCACTTTTGGACGAGGTCAAGTTTTGCAAAGGCCTTTCTTCCCCTAGCCAAAAGAGCATATAACTGGTTGGCTTTAGGCCCTGGATGCAATGCTTTTTATTTCCAGGGAACTTAAACTACAAATAAGATGGCACATAGGCTTCCATTCTAGCCCACTAAATACATGTTACTAGCTGTTAAAGGACATCTTGCTAATTAGATGCTCACAAGTTTCTTCATTTTTTCCCCTCAGCGCAGAAAATACAGTTTTTTGCTTTTAAATGGATTGGTGCAATGATAAAATCCAGATGCAAGGACCCTGGCTCCCCCTTCTAAGCCCCAAGAAAATGTGCTGACAAAGCATTTAGTCAGGCTGTTGGAATGGTACAGTGCCTAAGGTACTAGTTCCTAGATTTATATACTAGCTCATTCACGACAGGCTTCTGTGCCCCTCCTTAGCAGGGATAAGTAGAAGCTGCTCTCAGAACAAGGTGTATGGAACATTTCACAGCACAGATTATGATAGCATTAACTGGGCAATCATTGTGATCTTGAAGCATGCTCAGTGGATTACATAGCCTTGACGTGAGACAATATTGCAGGGGAAAAGATACCACAGAAGCTATCTTTACTAATTATCATAACACTGCAACTGGGGGACCACTTTCATTTTATAGGCTTCTGTAAATATGATTGCAAATATTGCAGTATTCTGAGGTACATTTCTATTGACTCTGAAGAGGATACAAATACCAAAGAAATGAAATAAGAAAAATCACCCCATGCCAGGGATATGAACTACTACCACAATCCCTGGTTTTCCTTCTGAGGAAAAGCGTATTTTCCCAACTGGGTTCTATGCTCTGCATCAGTGGTGTCAAACTCAAATAGAAAAGGCAGCCGGGGGTGCTGGGGGAGGGAGGGAGGAACTACCCACACATCAAAGTCTCTGTGGACTGCCTATTGACTTAGTTTTAAAATGTGATATTATCTATATTTTATTGTATTTTTTATTTACCTTCTTAAAGATTTCCCAATTACATTCCATCAATACCCTCTGATTGGAGGGGGAAACTAAGTGAGATCCCAGGACAGCTATTTCCTCATTTCCCACTTGACTGCCTTCCTTCTGGACACTTTTGACTTCTTGGCCATTCCCTCTCAAAACCTCACACCTGATTTTTAAGCTTCCCTTCCGTTAGACTGTAAACTCCTTGAGGGCAGAGACTGTATTTCTTTTTTGCATTTTTATCCCTGGAGCTTAGCATAGTGCCTGATGCATAGTAGGTGCTTAATAAATGTTTATTGACTGATACATGTTCTTCATTAGGTAATATAACAAAAAAATTTAATCCCATGGGGCTCAGTCTTTTCCATACTTAGGCTTGTCCTTAGATCATAGACATATAGTCAGTTTTCTGTACTCTGGCTTGTCAGGAGTGGCCAGGGTTTGTACTTCTATAGTCTTCAAGAAACCAGAATCACCTCCAAGCCACAGTGAGGGATCAAAGTAAGCTTTATTTATTATAAAATGTCAAATTTGGTTCAGTCAAGAGTCCTATTAGAAGACGGCCACATGAACTCTACAAACAAGATGAAGCTACAATTATATCATACTCCACACCACCCCCACCCCCAAATTGCACTATAGTTTTACAATAAAAGCATCCATGCCATTTCTAGGCTGTTAATTCCATATATAAACTAAAGTCTTTGTACGTGACTGATAATGCTGGTGAAAAGTATGATTTCAATAACTCCCCAAATTCATTGAATGTCTTAACCTAGATTGAAGCAAAGACGGTAAAGGATTTTTCTGAACATATTTTGGATTTTTGAAATTTTTTTCACCTTATTTTGACATATGTTTGGATCCCAAAGACAAAGAGGAGTACGACATGCTAAAAATACTGTCCCTATGTAAGAATCCCTGGAATTGGGCTAATTGATATCAAAACTTCTGAACATCCCAAGACAGTTTCTGTGTAGGATAGGATTTTCTCAATTTATGCCATGAAAGCTATACACGAATACTTGCCACGGTATATATGAGTGGAGTTATACTGTCCCATGCAGACATTTATACTGTTAATATTTAGTCATGAAATCAAATGGATTTTACCCAATACAAATTTATAGCACAATTTCATATATGTCCTCATTGCTTTGACAGTCTTCTATTCCTTGTCTGGTCCTCTATAGCTACTGTTACAAGTGTTTTCTTCTTTCCCCAATCCCCAAATGGGATCCAAACCCCACACTTGCTGAAGAGGGCAGCCTCCTGCTTCACTAAGAAGCCTGAGGCACATCTTCATTTTTCTTCATTTATTCCTCAAAACTTCTCAGCATGATTTATTCTACTTTGTTTACTCTGGTCACAGAAAAAGAAGAATTCCTACCACTTTAATCCCAGTCCCTTCCATCACCTCTAGTGCTTTGTTTCAGCAATCATTCCTTCTCTCATGCATCTTTAATCCCACCTTGTTCACCACTTCTTCCCATCTGGCAAATCCTAAAGACCACCCCAATCCTAAAAAATCATTCCCTTATCTCTTCTACTCTATCCAGTGAGTGGCCCCTCTGTCTTCTCCCCTTTCACTATTAAGTCTCCAAATTACTTGTCTACTTCTCATTTTTTCATCCTTTTCACTTTTGAACTTCTTGAAAAATGTATCTATACCTCATGCTTCCACTTCCTCACCACTCAGTCTCTCCTCAACCCAGAATAAGAGAATTTCAAAGTTGGAAGGGACCTCAAAGACCAGTTAGATCAACCCAACTCTGAGCAGGAATCCCCTCTAATGATCCCTACCAAGTGGTCATCCAATCTTCACTTAAAGACTTCCAGTAAAGGGCATCTACTATTCCCTTTGAATAGCTCTAATTATTAGGAACTTCTCTCTTACATCAAGACTAAATCTGTTTCTTTGTTCTACCTTCTATCCTATTGCTCCTACTTCTCTGCCTTCTGGAGCCAAACAAAACAAGTTTAATCCCTACTCCTCATGAACATCCTGTAGACACTTAAAGAGAGTTATGGGCTCCTCTTTCTCCAAGCTTTTTTTTCTCTAGGATACACCCCTTTCAGTCAGGCTTCCAGCCCCATTACTGGTGAAACTGCTCTCTCAAATATCACTAGTGACTCTTTATCACCAAATCCGGTGGCCTGTTTTCCTCCATTCTCCTCCTCTATCTTCATCTGCAGCGTTTTATAATGTTAAATACCTGCTCCTTCTGGAGAGCCTCTCTCGTCTTGGCTTCAAAGACACCACTACTTTCTGACTCTTCCTACCCCTTAAAATAGCTAATAATAATAATGATATCTCTCTTTGGAAGAGAGAGTGAAGCTGATGATCTTGTGCTACTCCTCCTCACTTAAATCCAATTCATGTACAAATCAAGACATCACCCTGTGATGTCATCAGTCCTCTTTGAAAAGAAAGGACAAAACAACAACAATAATAGTGGTAACAAGCCTGCGTTTGTGTGGTGCTTTAAGATTTGTAAAGCACTTTACAAATATCTCATTTTAACCCCTTTCTCTGTCTCTTTGCCTTCTTTCTCCTTCTCTTCATAATCCCTTAAGGTGAGTTTCCTCCAGGATTTTGTTCCTTGGCCCTCACCTCTTCTTTCTCTACTTTCTTTCTCTAATTTTTGGCAATTTTGTTTACCTCCTTGGCTTCAACTATCACTTCTACAGATACTTCCCAGATTTTTATATCTAACCCTGCTCTTTCTGCTGAGCCCAAGCCCCTACAACTGCCTAAAAGACATCTAGATATCCCACTGGCACTTCCAACTCACCATGTGCGAAACTTTGTTTATCTTCTACCCAAAACTATTCCTTTTTTTGACTTTACTATTTCTGCCAGTGGCATTATCATTACCCCATTCTCAAAATACTGATGTTGTTTTTGATTCTTCTCTTTCCCTCAACTCTCAGATACATTTACCAAGTCCTATCAATTCAATTTCCACAATATAGCTCACATCTGTTCTCTCCTTTCTATTTTCAGTTACCACCCTCTTATTATATCTTTTTGCCACTTACCTCAACTTTTACTGCAGTCTTCTGATAGGTTTTCCCAATTTGACTCTCTTTCTTTTCAAACCTATCCTTCACACCACTCCTAGAATAATTTTCCTAATTTATTGATCTAGTTATACCACAATCCTGCTCAAAGTCTTAGTAACTCTATATTATTATATAAATTTCAAATTCCTTTGCCAGGGATTTAAAACTCTCCATAAAGGTATAAACACAGTACTCACCTTTCTAGTTTTGCCCCCTACTACTTCATGTTCTATGCTCCAATCAAAGTGAATGACTATCCATCTTTTAAATACAATCCATACTTTCCCACCTCTTTGCCTTTGCTTATGCTATTCCCTATTCTTGGATTACTTTCCCTTCCCCTTCTTCCTCTTATGAATTCCTACTTGTCCTTAAAGGCTTACTCAAATGCTGCCTCCTCCATGAAGCCTTCCCTGGTCCTCTCCACTCATCAATGACTCTCTCCCAACTCATGACTTTGCATCTCTCTAATGTACTTATGTTGCATTATTTACATTATAGTTATCTATATATCTACCATGCCCTTCTTCTAAACTGTAAGCTCCATGAGTGTAAAAGTGATGTCCTACCTAGCCTTTGTAAAACCCCCAGTACCTAAAATAGTGCTTTACATACAGTGCTAGGCACTTCAGTGTCTGCTGAATTGAATGAAGATAATACCATCCTTGTTTCCAGAATGAATACTGGGTCAGGCATCAACAATAACCAACAAATAATTCTTCAATGTGACTTTAGTTTCTACTAAATTCAGGTAGATCTGTAGCATATAAGTATGGAAATTCAAATGGTCCAAAGCACTAAGGAATTCTAACGGAATAGTGTCACTTATACCAGACCATAGCATTCCTTGGTATATACAGACAGAACAGAGCATGCTGCAGGGTGAGCCCTAGAATGAATGGCACAGCTAGAAGAGACTGTCTTGAGTTCAGTTGACCCCATAATCACAGAATCCATGGTCTCTCCAATTACCAGAACCTAAGGATGGGTGGATCACCCGGAGAAAACACCCAGGCTATGGGTGCCCCCTCTTTAACCCTCAGGGAGGGAAAGGAAATTGATAACTTCCCTGGGGAGCTGGCACTAATGTTCTAATTAGGAGACTAAGGGGTCAGGTGAAGCCTTCTCTTGATGAAAGAGAAACGGAAAAGAAATAGAAAAAGGTAAAGCCCGGCAGTTAGTGTTTTTCAATGTCCAGACACTGCTGGAGGAGAAAGACAAGGAGCTGGGCTGAGCAGGCCACAAGCCAAATCCACAGAAAGCAAAACCTGCAATGCAATTTAATCGAATTACTTTCCTTAGGGGAATATACATTTTGATTGGCAGGGGAGAGGTGATTTTGGAGCTGGGAGAGGTAGGGCAGGTCTGAAGGGAATGTTGCAGTGTGGAGTTTGGGATAAGCAGAGGACAGGCTTGAGGACAGTGAGTTCCGGGGAAGTCAGGGAGAGATTAAGCTAGGAGATGGGAGAGATGCAGAAAGCAAAGAGGCCAAACAGAAACTCTTCTTATTAAACTTTGCCTCATGCCTCCCCTCTTAGAAGCCAACGAGTCCTCCATTTTAGAAAGCAGGAAACTATGTCTTAATTATTTTCATATCTTCCCCAAATACTAGCACAGTTTTTGCACATGGCAGGCAGCTGATAAATGTTTGTTAAATGAATGAACTAAGGAGCATTGGATATTGTCAAAGGAGCTAGATTCAAGTTCTAACTGTTAACCTATATGATCTTGGACTTCACCTAGGACTCAGTTTTGTTATTTGTAAAATGGGGTAGAGGGGGTTGACTTGATGGTCTTTAGGGTGTCTTTGAGCTCTAAAACCCTATGAGTCTTTTCGTGTGTCCTCTCTTACTCTCCCCTACCCCTTCTGGGAGAACTGAGGTGATAACAGGGGCAGGGCAGTCAGGATGAGCAAGGTGATATTCAAGCGAGGGTGGACAATGTCCACTTCTGTGCTACAAACAGAAGGAGGAAGGGCAGGGCACCTAATAAGAGTGATTGTCATTCAATCAATCAATATTTATTAAGCACCTACTATGTGCCAGGCATTGTGCTAAGCTGGGGATACAAAAGGAGTCAAAAGATAGTCCTTACCCTCAAGGAGCTCACAATCTAATGGGCAAGACAACAAATGAACAAACAAAACACTATAGGCAAGATAAATAGGAAATAACTAACAGAAGAAAGGCACTAGAATTAAGAGGGGTTGGGAAAGGTTTCCTGCAGAAGACAGGATTTTAGGTAAGACTTAAAGGAAGCCAGGGAGGTCAGTAGGTAGAGACAAAGAAGGAGAAAACTCCTTCCCTCTCCCTTTTCTTCTTCCATCTTCCTCCTTCCTTCTCATCACAATCGGATTCCATCCTATCTACCTGGACTTATTACACATTAATTGCCACCACTCTATCCCACCCCACTACAAACCAGACACATTGTCCTCCTTGCTGTTCCTCACACCTGACACCCCATCCCCTGTCTTTGTGCCTTTGTCCTAGATATATTTACTCCCTTACATCCTCCACTATGACTCTCATATTCTCCTTCCTTGTCATCATATGGGGAGCTTTCAAGCCAAACAAGCTTCCAAAGATGTTCCTGGAGCTAGGAGTGGCCCCAATCCTACACAGATCCAGCTGAGCTACAATGGAGGGAGTGGCCACCCATAGACAGCGCTGAATTAAGCTGAACCTACCTCAAGAACCTACTAAAAATAAATTAAATGGTCACTGCTTCAGCTCCATCTCAGCAGAGGGAAAAATGGCATGACCTCTTCACATTCTGCAGTATTCTTAAGTATTCAGATTGCATATACTTACTTCAAATTGTAAAGTCCCTCCCCTCAAGGAGCTCACAATCTAATGGGTAAGACGACAAATAAACAAACATAAAATTTAGACAGGATTAAACGGGAAATAATTAACAGAAGAAAAGCACTAGAACTAAGAAGTGTTGGGAAAGGTTTCCTGTAGGAAAGAAAAGGAAAGAATGTTGCACTGGAACTCAAAAGAACTGAGTTCAATCTTTGACTCTGCCACTAATCACTCATGTGACCTTGGGCAAGTCATGTCATCTGTCTGGCCTCAGTTTCCTCATTTGTAGATTAAAGAGGTTGGCTAGATGACTTTCAGGCCCATTCCAGCTCTAGATCTCTCACTCCAATGGCCCTGGGAGATAGGTAGATTAGAGACTGACATCCCCTTTTTACAGATGAAAAAGGGAGATGAAGCAGCTTGTTCAAGGTGACATGCCAAGTAAATGATAGAGCTGGGACTAGAATCCAGCTCTCTGGACTCAGTCCAGGGTCCATTCCCCTATACTTTACTCCTTCTAACCACGTGCTGGAAAGTGACAATTTAAATAGGCAGTAGGATGGGAAAAAATGTTGGTGTCATAAATGATACCTCCATGATTGTAACAACAATGTTGCTTGTTGCTACTGTGGCTGTTAAAGACCAACAACACCAGCACACAGGAGGGTTGCTAGCACTGGTTCTTTGATCTAGTTTTCTAAGGAAAGCAACTTTAAGGAGTTAACAATCTTACTTTAATCAAACATACATATATCGTTCATTTAGTTCAGGGGGAAAAGCCAGAACCCTGAACTTCAGAGCAAATACAAACAGAGAAAATATAAACAGAGCAAATAACACAAATGAACAGACAGGCTTCTAGCTGCCCTACCAAAGCTATACATACATACATAGTTACCAGGGAGAGAAGCACCAACATCTGGGTTTTCAAAGCTGGTGGGGCTCTTTAACAGCTAGCTATTCAGAGTCTCCGCACCAACATTCTTCCCATGAATAAGCCCCAAACAAAATGCTAACCTCAGAGTATACATATTCTTCTTCAGGGTCAGAGAGCTTCACACCTCTCGAAGGCTTCACACCTCTCAAGGGTTTCACATCTCTCTGTGACCTAATTAGCAAAAAGGTGTGGGCCTTTCTACAAACAAAGGCAAGACTCAATCAAAGGCATTTCATTGCTTTAGTGCTAAGAAGCACTCCAAAACAAAAGAGAACAAAAAGTCCCACTTTGCTTCCCCTTGCAATGATTAATTAAATAAGAAGGAAGTTTGGACTATTTAGGGTTCTTCCCCCATCTCTGAGTGACTTCTTACAGTCATGGTGCCATTACCAGAGATGGAGACCTGGGCTGATGAGATCATCAAGCTGATCCTGTGGAGCTATCCTGATAGGGGTATTTTGACGTTCCACATGTAATGAAAGAATCAAGACATTCAAACACTTGGCACAGCTTGATAAATGTCTTTGAGCAAGCATTTTGCCTGTTTGTTGATTATCATGAGATGGTGGCTATGGAGCAGGGATTCTGGTTCTACCTTAACAATGATCCTCCTTCCCCAATCTTTACCTGTGGTTATGGCACCTCCCACCAGAATATCCCGTTGGATTTTGCCATCATCCTCATCTAGGGCCAGCCATCGGTCAAGTGGGAAATCATATTTTCTTTTGTTCCCAATGTCTTCAATGATAATCTGGAAGATGGGGGAGAATGGAAGAAAGAAGAGAATATAGTCAACTCTCAGTTATCCACTTTTCAAATGACAGCATTTTTGGATCTTCTATGGTAAATGTTTAAGACTTCCAGTCAGGTTTCCCCCTTGATGCATTTGACCTGCCTCTTTCTGCTCTGTGCTCTGGAAATACAAACTTGCTTTATTGTTAACCTAAGCAAAGCATAATTATAAGGGTAATTCTAGTACTAAAAAAATATATCTCCTGCTACACATTATAAAGCCAAATGTGAATGATTTTTAATTATCTGTTGTTTCTATTATCTAAACCATTGCTCTTCTCCATAATCATGAATTTAACATGTGAGGAATTTGGTTTGACATTTTCCATGAAACTTGAGTTTAACAAATTGGAACAGATTTTAAAGTTCTGCCATGTATATTCTTTAACTCACTTTCTGCTTAGTTATTTAGCCAGTCAATAAACATTTAATACCTCTGGTAGGCAGCACACTGCTATTATGTGCTGGGAAAGATTAAAAAAATTAGGTAAGACACAGCCCTTACCTGCCTGAAGTTTACAGCCTAGTAGAGGGATAAGAAGATATCTACAAAGATAACTATAATATGAAATATTTACACATCAAGCACATTCAAGAACTACAAAATAAAGCTCTCTATGCAATGGAGGGAAAGGCATCATCTTAGGGAATCACAGGTTTAGGGCTGAAAGAGTCAAATAATACAATCTCCCATTTCACAGTTAAGGAAACTGAGGCTAAGAATGGTTAAGCTACTTGCCCAAGGTCTCACAGGTAGTAAGTAGCAGAGCCAAGATTTGAACCCAGGTCGTAAATCCAGTATTCTCTTCTATCACGTCATGTTTCCTAAAGGAGATGCTATTTGCATTGGCTTATAAAGGAGGGGTGGGAATTCAACAGGAAATGAGGGGGTGGGATGATATAGCAGGCACAGGAAACAGTACCACCAATTGAGTGGAGCTAGCAGAGCTCAAGGGGGTTTAGGATGGGGGGGAGAGGGGAGAGAATAGTCCAGTTTGGCCAGAGCCTAGAATGGGTAGAGGAGAATAATTGGGGAAAAACGTAGGGAGCTGAGACTCAAAATAGACTGGACCCCCAGAATTTAGCGACAAGATCAAAACAAGATCAAAACTTATGAAATTAAAGATGACAAGGGTTCACCTAAATAAATAAGATTTGGCCATTTGTGGAAATCTTGCCAGAAATAAGCTACACTGAGAAATGGTCTGTGAAGGTACTAAAGGGACCTCTCCTTTCCTTACGAGGAAGATGCTAACTCTGAGACTGATGCAAGTAATTGATGCAAGATAAGATATAATAGATTAATTGTAACACGTCCTTTCTCAGGTTATGTGGCAATGACTCAAGCATTCAGTGACAGAAAAGGAGCGCTGAAAAAAAAATGAGTTATATGGTAGCATTCATGAATGTGTCTCCAGCACTGCCCAGGGAAGAGGCTGCTCTGTTTCTAGATCAGTCCCACTTCATTAGACAGAAATATCCCTAGAGTAGAGAAGGGCAATTCATCAAGCTGTATAAATATATATAACACCAAGTCTCGGAAACTCAGAATGGGAAGGGAGCTCAGAGTCCAATCCACTCCTGGACAAGAATCCTCTCTTCTGCCATCCCTCGCAAGTGGTCATCCAGTCATTGCTCAAAGACCTTGGGGAAGGGGGACCCATTACCTCCAGAGGCAGCCTGTTCTATTTTGGGAGACATTTGTTAGGAAGTTGTGGTGTGTCTTTTTCCTGACATGAAGGCCAATTTTTCCACTTCCCAACTTCGAGCTCTTCTTCCTCCTTTTGCCCTCCATGATCAAGCAGAATAAATTATTGAGACACAGAATCATACATTTCGAGTTGAAAGGGACCTAGGAGGTCACTGAATCCATCCACTTCCCATTTTACAGATGAAGGACCGAAAACACAGAGAGGTTACATCACCTGCACAGGGTCACACAGCTAGAAAATGTCAGAGGCAGGATTGGAACACAAGTTCTCCTGACTCTAGGTCCAGTGCCTATCTACTACACTATATTACCTCAGGTCCAAATTCCCTCCCACACGACAACACTTCAGATACTTGAAGACAGCTCTCATGGTTCCCATTCTCCACCCCCATCCCACCACCCCCTGCTTTCTTCAGTCTGGATTTCCCCATTCAGAGGTTCATAGATTTGAAGCTGGAAGGTACGGACCTTGAAGGTAATCTCATTCAAATCCCTTATTTTATAGATGAGGAAACTGAGGCTTATAGAAATGAAATCACCTGTCCAAGGTCACCAGGTAGTATGCAG
Source organism: Trichosurus vulpecula (assembly GCF_011100635.1). Taxonomy (NCBI): domain Eukaryota; kingdom Metazoa; phylum Chordata; class Mammalia; order Diprotodontia; family Phalangeridae; genus Trichosurus; species Trichosurus vulpecula. The sequence goes on from NC_050573.1 coordinate 378,147,354, forward strand.
CAAAGTCAGGATTTGAACCTACGTCCTTCAATCAGTGTTCATATGGCGAAATGCTGAGGTTCTTTATCATCCTTGTTGCCTTCCTCTGGATACTCTCTCACTTGTTAGTGTCCTTTCTAAAATGCAGTACCTCAAACTGGACACAATCCTCCAGAGGTGGTTTGACCAGGCAGAGTACAATAGCACTGTTGCCTACCTAAACTCTGTTATTGCCAATTAAAGGCTATATTAATGTTTTTGGCTACCAGCTCATACTATTGACATATTGAATTCCCAAAATCCTCAGGTTTTTTTCGGCCAAACCAATATCCACCCACACCTCTGCCATCTTTGTACACGTGAAATTGATTTTTGCTTAAAAGGAATACTTCCTAAAATATTCATCTCCCTTTGCTCTAATTCTGGAGTCACCAAACAACTTTCTGATCTATAATTTAATCCTCTGAGTGGATCTGCCCACTAGGATGACCCTGTCCAGATAAAGAATTTTTAAGGCAGATATATCTATAGTAGCAGGTTAGTCTCTGTGGGTTTGGTTAGTGAATCAGACCACTGGAGCCTGCTTGCCACCAATGAAACGATAAAATTAAGTTTTTGAATTCACAAAGCTACTGGCCACAGCCCAGATCCACAGTGGCTCCTGCCAACAGCAGGCACCCTGTGAAATGAGGCCAAGCCTGAGACAGGTGGCCTCTCTCATCCCATCTAAACTCCAACTAGGAAGAGCTACTTTTGTTTCCTGAAAATTGGAGACCTGCAGTGGGGAAGATAATGGGGGATGGTAATAAATGATGTCACTGGACAATTAGTGAGTGGACAATTAGACTTTCCCATTTTCCCCTCACAGCGCCAATTCTGGCCAACAGCATTAGGAGTGGGAGTTGGAGAAGCAACTGGCATAAATATCTGTCAGATAAGGCTTCAAAGTCCAACCATCGTTTGGGATCTACAGATTGAAAATCAATGCTAAAATATACCCAAATTCAACATGGCACATGGTGGAAGAGCTAAAATGTGGTACCTCAAACTGGAAAGAATCCTCCAGAGGTGGTTTGACCAGGCAAAGTGCAATAGCACCATTGTCTTCCTAGTCCTGGACCCTATGTCTCTATTATTGCAGATTAAAGACTATATTGATGTTTTGTCTACCAACTCTACTACTGCCTTAAGTCAGAGGATCTGGGTTCAAATGTTTCTATAAAAATTATGTGCCCTTATAGCTTTGGACCAGAGTCAGGAAATGTAGTCAGCCTGGACAACGAACTGGTGTTCTGTTAAGCCCTCTTTGCACATGGTAGATTAAGAATTGTAGCTATACAAGCCAACTAGTAGAATGTGAGATGCTGGAGAGTAAAAGCAAAGAATCCATTATCAGTCATTCAACACCATGAATGGAGGAGCTGAAAGAGAACGTCACCAAATAAGTCAGAATGCTAATATTACCCTGGCATTAATAGACCCTTGCTGATGTCTCACCTCAAAGAAGCTGTTATTCAGGGTTAGATGCTGTCTAGGACAAGGCAGAAGAGAGACAACTACCTTGGTCTTGGGAAGACCCAGTCGGTTTGAAGGACCAAGTGGTGACATGATGTTGTTATTCAGTTGTTTCAGTCATGTCTGACTCTTTAGGACCCCATCTGGGGTTTTCTTGACAGAGATACTGAAGTGGTTTGCCATATTCTTCTCCAGCTCATTTTACAGATGGGGAAGTGAGGCAAACAGGGGTAAATGACTTGCCCAGGGATGCACAACTAATAAGTGTCTGAGGCTTTTGAACTCAGGAAGATGAGTTTCTCTGACTCTAGGCCCAGCACTCTAATCACTGTACCACCTAGATGCCCCAAATGGTGACATACCCAACTGTAAACAACCCAGGAGATGTGGGAGCACAGATGAAGGCCAGATGTTCTATATGACACCTTATTATGAGAAAAATTCTATCCTAATCTGATACTGACCTCCACACCTCTCCTGACCTTTTGGCCTCTTTACTCAAGGTCAGATTGATGCCATTAGAAAAGGTCAAGGCTGGAAAGAGAAACATAACCTACTCTGCTTGGCCACCCCATTCTTCCCAATGCCCCCCACAAGGAGCTCAAGGTCTTGGCTTATTGAAGTCTATTTCTGATTTCTTAGTGCTCCCACCTTCATTCTTTTTTTTTTTGCAAGGGGGAAGGCAGAGCAATTGGGGTTAAGTGACTTGCCCAAAGTCACACAGCTAGTAAGTGTGTCATGTGTCTGAGTCCGGACTTGAACTCAGGTCCTCCTGACTCCAGGGCCAGTGCTCTACTCACTGCGCCACCTAGCTGCCCTCCCACCTTCATTCTTTAGCCTGCCCCCAGTTTTGCCTATGGAAGAAGAAGCTTCCTTGAATTCCCTTACCTTGCTCCAATGAAACCACACAGAATCCTTCCTTCTCCAGCAATACTGCTCCTAAGTCTACACTCCAAAGTAATGAAAGAAAGAGGAAAAGGACCCATATATGCAAAAATATTTATAGCAATTCTTTTTGGGGTGACAAAAAACTGAAAACTGAGGAGTTCAATTGGGAAATGGCTGAATAAGTAAGGGAAAATGAATATGATGGAAAATTATTATGTTATAAGAAAGAGTGAAGAGGATGATTTCAGAAATACCTGAGAAGATTTATATGAACTGATGCAAAATGAAATAAGCAGAATCAGAACTATTTACATAGTAACAGCAACGTCATAAAGATAATCCACTTTGAAACACAATATCACTGATCAGTGGAATGACCAGCCACAATTCCAAAAGACTCATGATGAAACATGGTATCTACCTCCAGATAGAGAATGATAGACTCAGAATGCATATTGAAGCAATTTTTTTCTTTTTCTTTTTTTTTTGACATGGCTAATAAGGAAATCTGTTTTGTATGGCCATACCTATTTGTAATGTGTTTTGTTTTCCTTGCTTTCTCAGTGGGAAAGGGGGAAGAATTGGGATCCAAAAGTAAAACTGAATTAAAAAATATAAATTTAACAAATTTTAAGAATCCTTCTTTAGAATTTTACTTCTAAGCACTAAGGGGATATATTCAGGGGGATAAACAAATAAAGAGAAAATACATAATTTTGTAGCAGATTTATTAATTAATCCTTGTGGCACTTCTAGGAATTGGAATGGTTCCCAGTTCATTGGCAGGCAGAGAAAACATACAAACCCTAAGGCCAATGAAGGCTTAACACCTGTCCTTAGACCAGCTGTATACTGTTCTCCCCTCCCTAGGATAGTGAATTACTAGAATCCAGCTTCATCATTAGAGATATGTTTCATAACAGGTCAACATTTATCCTTTCATAGTTTTGCTGATGCCTAATCCCAATTCTAATGTGCAGATTTTACCAAGTCATTCCCTTGTTCAAAATTCTCCAGCAATTCTTCATCATTTATGGGATAAAATATAAACTTCTCACCCTGAAATCCAGGGCCCTTCTCAATCTGGGTCCAATCTACTTTTCCAAAATTATTTCGTGCTACTTGCCTTCACATATTCTGTGTTCCAGTCACACTGCTCCCCAATCTCATCCTTTTCTCTTCTTCCTCCATGTATTCTCCCCATACCTGGAATGCATTCCTTCTGTGTTTTTGCCACTTGGAATTCCTCCCATCCTTCAAGGCCCATCTCAGTTGCTGCCTTGTGCCAGACCCATAAGACTGTGACTACTCAATTCATTTGAAAATGTATCACCCCTCAAATGGTATATAAAGTATCTTGGCTATTTAACAGTTTAGTTAACTGCAAGTGCTAGCTACCCTTTCTTTGTGAATGTGCATTGATTGATACGGATAGCTAGAAAATGTATGTGTACATTCACACACTAGCAATTGTCTGCTGGTCAAGCTCATAGAAGCAAGATGCCCCAATAGAGAAAATACAAATAGGCACTACACTGGGGATTTCAGTGATACAGGGCATTCTGGATTAAGGAAACTCTTTCTACTACTGCAGCTGTTCAGTTGTCACCCCATTTGGGGTTGTCTTAGCAAAGATACTGGAGTGGTTTGTCATTTCCTTCTCCAGATCATTTCACAGCCAAGGAACTGAGGCAAACAGGGTTAAGTGACTTGCCCAGGGTCACACAGCTAGGAAGTGTCTGAGGCCAGATTTGAACTTGGAAAGATGAGTGTTCTTGACTCCAGGCCTGGCTCTCTACCCACTGTGTCACCTGGCTGCCCAATATAAATAATAACAACACTAAAAGGCAGTAAAACTGATGAATTACAATAAATCGCCTCAGTCTTGGAGAACAGATAAATATTCCTTACCTCATCAGAGAGAGCAGACTCTGTGTGTATGTACGCTCATGCGCGCATGTGTATATGTGTGAGTGTGTGAGTGTATGTATGAGTGTGAGTGTGTGAGTGTGTGTGTGTGAATGTGTGTGTGTGAAAGTGTGAGTGTGTGTGTGTGTGTGTGTGTGTGTGTGTAGAGAAAACCTAAAAAAGAATAAATACAAATGTCTAGAACATAGGGAAAGTGAAATGCAAGGTAGTTGGGAACAGAGAAGACTGGTAGAAGGGGGAAGCATGAAAGGCTTCATGTAGAAGGTGCTGCTTCTTAGTGCTATCCCTGCACCCCAACCATTTGTATCTACTTTGTTTATATCCTGTATATACCTACATATGTACATGGTTTTTTCCCCTCATTAGAAGGTAAACTCCCTGGGGGTAGAGACTGTTTTTTTGTTTCTTTCTATCTTTGCACTTAGCACAGTATATGGTACATAGTACTTAATTAATGCCTGTTATTTGATTATATCTAACTAATCTCAGATCAGGCCATACTTCACATTCCATCCAGCCATCTACCCCAGCCCTGTCCTTGACCTCTGCCCTGTTCATATACCCCCCCACCTTCTGCTCCTATCCTTAGCTATCTCCCTCATTCTGGAAACAACAAATGAATCAATACTACCACTGACTTCTAGAAAAAGTGTGTCAATTGATGGCATTATGGTTCCATTCACCATCCCTATGATTTCTCAGACCCAAACACTCTTCTTCAAACACTACCATCCCATATGTGCTATCTCCCTCTTTTAAAATGTAAATGTTTTGAGAACAAGAACTATCTCAATTTTGTATTTGTATCTCCAATGTACAGTGCCTCATCCATTATAAGTGCTTCATAAAGGCTTCTCCTCCCATTCATTCAATCAGATTGTGGAAGGCCTTGAACATTGTGCTAAAGGGTATAAAATTTCTCTTGTAGGTTGTAGAGAGTCATTGACAAGTGGTAAGAACCTACCTTGTTTAGGTACCAGCCTGCAGATCCACCTTTATTGTTATGGCCAATAGTGATTTTTATCAGCTGCCCCAAATCTGGTGCATCCAGCGTGAACTTGTCTTCTGCCCCCCTTTCAAAGTTGTCTTTCTCACTTTCTAGCCTCCGTTCCCCTATACACGTGCACATGTAAACAGTTGCAAATGAAAAAAGACAAAGAAAAGAAATCTGATGATCAGGCCTTCCCTAGCATCACAGTGGACCAGTCCACCGATGGGTAATTTTAAATTATTCTTATAGCTAAATCTAAAAAAAAAAAATCTCCTGGTCAAAAAAAAAAATGAAAACAACCAGAAACCCTGAAAAATCAAAGAATAGCAAAGCTTTTGGGAAAAATTGTATTTACAAATAAAACTACAACCTTCAAAAAGCTAATAAAATAGATAAACCATTAACTAATATAATGTATTAAAGAGAGGAAAACCAAATTACCAACATGGAAATAAAAAAGAATTCAAATCAAAAGGAAACAAAATAAATTATTAAAAATTATTTTGCTACATTACATGCCAACAAAAGTGATAAATAAAATGGTTGATTAGGTATAAAAATATTAAATATTCAGATTAGCAGGACAAGAAATAAAGAAACATTAGTAGCCCAATCTCCAAAACAAAAGAAATTGACCAGGTTATAAATGAACATCCAAAGACAAAACCTCTAGGATTACATGGGTTTATAAGTGAACTCAATCAAATATTCAAGGAACAATTAAATCAAATGTTACATAAATGGCAACAATAGAAAAAAGATTCTATCACAAATGAAAAAGACGAATAAAATCATTGACCACTATCATTAATTGTGATACAAAATATTGAATAAAATATTAGCAAACAGACACAAAAAATTTTCAAAAGATACTATATTATAACAAAATTGGATTTATATCTGAAATATAGGGTTTGTTCAATACTAAGAAAAGTATTATCATAGTAGATGATATTTATTTTAAAAATCAATTAAGTGATTATATCAAGAGATGTGGGAAAAGCTTTTAACAAAACATACAACATTCTTTTATATTAAAAACATAATATAATAAAAATATGAGAATAAATGAACCTTTCTTTAACATGATAAACATAGACTAAATCTGTAATTTCATGTATACTGGAAACAATCAGATGAGAAAAGTCCCCCTACCAAAATGAGGGTTGGCATCTTCTCTGGAAGTTGCCAAGAGCACTGAAAAGTTAAAAGATTTGCCCAGAGTCACATAGTTAGCATGTGTCAGAGGTGGAACTCAAGCCCAGGTTTTCCTGGCTTGGAGCCAGCTCTCTATTCAATACAATACATTTGCCTTTCATACACTCAATAGTATCTATCTAAGACCAAAAAAAATGAAGAAATGCTAGAGATCTTTCCAACAAGATCAAGAGTAAAGCAAGGATTACCATAACTCACATTTGATATAGTTCTATAAATATTATCTATAAAAATCAGATAAGAAAAAGAAATCAAGAGAATAAGCCCAGACAAAGAAGAAAAAAAACATATTTTGTTGATGATACATAATGGTCTTTTTAGAGAAACCTAGAGATTCAACTAAAACTTAATTTGAACAATTTGTATTGTCAGTGAAGTAGTAGGATATAAAATAAACCCACACAAATAATTAGACTTTCTGCATATTACCCCCAAAAAATAACAAAAAAGAGAAAGAGATATTCTATTCAAATAGACTACAGAATGTTTAACTTTTTGGGAGCCTACCTACCATGACAAATATAGTAATTATATGAATACAACTATAAAACACTTTTTACAGGAACAGAAGCAGGTGTAAATAAAGAAGCAGATATAAAGAATTGGAGTGATATTAATTGCCCATGGTTGGTCCATGCCAACACAGTAAAAATTATAAAACTAATTAAATTAATTTATTTATTCAGTATTATACAAATTAAATTACCAAAAAATTACTTTATAGAATTTTAAAAATAAAATTCATTTGAAGTAGAAGAAAATGCAAAATCTCAAGGGAAAAAATGGGAAGGAAGGAGGCCCAACAGTATCTGATCTCAAACTATACTATAAATCAGTAGTCATCAAAACTAATTGGCCCTGCTTAAAAAAATATAAAAGTTGATCAGTGGAACAAATTAAGAACATAATATACAAGATCAAATGAATATATTACATTAGCACTCAATAAACCCAAAGACCCCAATTACTAGGATAAGGATTCATTATTTGAGAAATACTGCTGGGAAAACTAGAAAGTTATTTGGAAGAAATTTGATTTAGACAAACAACTAGCACTGTATATTACAATACATTACAATACAATAGATATAAAAGGTCACATAGTGAACAAATTAGATGACTAATAGATGGGGATAGAGAAAATCACAGGAGGTAAAGTGAATGATTTTGATTACATACAATTGAGAAGCTTTTGCCCAAAATCAATGAAGTTAAAATTAAAAGGGAAACAGTTAACTTGGAAAAATCTTTGCAGCAGCTTTCTCTAATAAAGCTCTGATATCTAAGATTATATAATGAACTCATTCAAATAGGTAAGTACAAGAGCTATTGCCCAACAGATGAATGGTCAAAAGAAATGAGCAAGCAGTTCTCAAAAGAAGGAAAGCAAATTATCAACAACCAAATGAAAAAATGCTACAAATCACTAATAATAACAAAAATGCAAATTAAAACAATGCTTGAAGTTCTACCTCACACTCACCAGATTAGCAAAGATGACCAAAAAGGAAAATGATGATAAGCAGGGCTGTGGAAGAGCACTAATGCACTGTTAGTGCCACTGTGAATTGGTCCAGCCATTCTAGAAAGCAACTTGGAGCTAGACCTCAAAAGTCTTCTAACAAGTTAGCATGGTAAAGCAAAACAAAGCTCACTGCACCTCCCTTTGATCTAATGATACTTATTACATAGGTACATGCCAAAAAGAAATCAAAGACTTAAAGGATTCATGTGCAAAAACAATCATAGGAGCACTTTTGTTGCAGCAAATAGCTGGGAATTAAGAAAATGTCCATTAATTTTTGAATGGCTGAACAAATTATGACACATGAATATGATGGAATATTATTGTGCCATAAAAAATGTGAAAGGTTTGTACCCAGAGAAACCTGAAAAGCCTTCTAGGAATTGATGCGAAGTGCAGTGAGCAGAATCAGAGAATAATTTAATTTATCCAATGAATACAATAAAATTTTTAAAAATCAACTTTGAAAGACTTAAGAACTCTGATAAATGTAATGGTAAGTCATAACTTCAGAATATTAATAATGAAGCATTCTACCCACCTCTTGACGTAGAGGTGATAGAGCAGAGGTGCAGGATGAGAAACACATTTTCAGACCTGGACAATACATAAATTTCTTTTGCTTTACTGTGCTAACTTGTTACAAAGGGAGGAGTTCTGCAGGGTAGAGAAGGAGAATCTTGGGGCTAGTGATGGTGATGTCCCTCCCCAAAAAGAAATGAGGACCTGTGAAGCATTTAAAGAAAATGTACAGAAGAGATTAGGAAGAGAATTAGAGGGAAACAGACAAGTGAGAGCTTTGGAACTTACATGGTGAACTGAATAAATGTTTACAAAAATAAACTGTACATAATGAGATTTTTGGTTTCATATATAATCCTCTTTTTTCTGTTCTTTGTATATGGAAATGTTCGTATTTTTGTTGCTTATTATGGTCAGAATAAAAATGAAATTTTTTTTCCAGTCTCCTGGCCCAACTTCATCAACCTTTCCCACATCCCAGTACCATGCAGATGATGTTTTTGCTCACAGCCCAACTCCCTGACATTTTCCCACCTCCCAACTCACTCCCCATCCCCATCCCCACCCCATCTATACAACCCTCACTCATCCTTCGAGGCTTAAATTCTCCCTCTTTTTTGTAACAAAGGGTTAAGCAGCACAACCCCCACACTATGCACAGAACTCAACCCCTTCCTGGCCTTTTCTACCATGCTTACCTTCTGTCTTCGGGGAGGTGAAAAGTAGATATAGTTATGGACCCCAGACTAAATGATTGTTAAAATTCCTTTTAGCTCTGAAAGTCTAACTCTAAGGAGAGAGACAAGAGATGATTATGTAGAAGTGGTAGAAGCAGTGGTAGAGGTGCCTTCCTGAATCATATCCACAAAGAAGATTTCCAAATTCTCAGTAAGTAAGATGTGAAGGCAGGTATGGTCTCAGAGCAGCATGAACACCCCATTGCCTAGGCAGGACAGGTAGAGATGGCACCTCTTGAGGTGGTCTGTCCTTCAACAGAATTCTCAGCCGAGAGATGGAAAGACAGGGATGATGTGAGTGACTGGTGGCCTTCAAGTAAACCTGCAGATCTCACACCTCATTTACAAGGCAGCTGGTTGCACAGTGGGTAATGCACTGGGCCTGAAGTCAGAAAGACCTGAATTCAAATCCAGCCTTAGACCCTTACTAGCTATGTGACCCTGGACAAGTCACTTAACCTCTGTTTGCCTCAGTTTCTTCCACTGTAAAATAGGGAGCAAAATATCACCTATCTCACAGAGTTGTTAGAAGGATCAAGTGAGATAATATTTGTAAAGTGTTCTGCATATGCCTGGCACATAACAGATGCTTAATAAATGCTAATCCCCTTCCTTTTCCCTTCTGTGGAATTTGTGATCATTCACCAGACTATATTCAAGTACTTCAGAAGAATCGTACTACACTAATCACAAACCAGGCAAACGGTCATTATATCAGGCCACTGGCAGATAACACTTCATTGAAAGCAACACAACCACCACCATTTATTATTTATTTATAAGGACCTAGACTGAGTACAGAGCACCATCCTAGGCCTGGGAGAAGTACAAAGTCTAGATAAGGCACAATGGGAAACACCACAAATGCACAGAAATCATGTATATTATTGCTTCTCTGTCTCAGAGAGATGCCAAAGTGTGTTACTAGGGTAACCTAGAATAAATTAATATATTAGTAAGTGCATAGGACTTAGAGGAACTTAGACATCATCTTTCTCAAACCTCCCATTTTTCAGGTGAGGAAACTGCAACCTTGAAAGGAGAAACGACTTATCTGAGGTCACCAAGTAGTTTAAGAAGCAGAGCAAGGATTCTGAAAACAGTCAACTTCCATCTCTTTAAAGGTACATAAAATGTTTATCCATTTTTACTGGTCTTTCCCCTCATGTAATCTGATTTAGATAGGATTTGCTACAGCTACGTAATAGTTCTGTTTCAGGGCTTCATTAAAGCAAAGCTTTCAGTATGGCTAACTGACACTCTTCACAAAATCATGAATATTAGAGCCCCAAGAGATCTTAGAAGCCAGCTAGGTCAATAGCCTCATTTCAAGGGTGATAAAAATGAGACCTAGAGAGGCCAGGTGATTTCCCTAAGGTCACACAGTGAGCATCTGTTGGACCTGGGTTGTGTACCTCAAATTCCACCTGGGATGGATTTCAAGGCTAGTGAACTTTCCACCATATCACACATGGGTCTAGTCATAGTAGATATCAGATATTCCAGACAATAAGATATGATAGTGTAACAAACCTCTCTGATTTGGAGGGCCTCTCAGAGATCTATTTGTTTCATTTACAGAAAGCTGCCTTTATTCTAAACACTCTCTCACTCTACGTTTTTCATGGAAATGGCCCCCTTCCCTTGTCCATCACCTAGTGTCTCCCCACTTGTGACATGAGAGGTGTGAAGCCTATCAGACTAGGCAAGAACAGGCCCATCTCCATAAAAGGCCACGCCTAGGCCCCATTGTACAAATGATAAAGGACCTTAGCATCCAACATACTAAGAAGAGCAATGGAGAGCTTCTCAAAACCTGGAGGTGCCAAATCTGAGGGAGGTGCATCCATCTGTCCAAAGTACTACTACAAAAGAGGTTCGGATAGTCTGCCCTATAACCCGCCTCCCCGCAATGATGCCCCTGTACCCTCTGTTCTCACTCCCAGTGTCTCATTTTGAACTTCAGGCCCTCTCTTGTATGACTAAAACACTCCATAATTAAGGCTTATTGCCTTATCGGTCTCTCTGACTACCTCATGAAAACCTCTAAATCCTCAAACTGCTGGAATAGAGTAGGCCATAATGTCGCCAATATCTCGGATGAAAGCAAAGCACGAAATTTAGATGATTTCAGAGAGTACCTTTGTTTGACAAGGTAAACTGCATCGTCAAGTGAGAAAGACTCCCTTAGTGAGCTCAGCGCCAGGGAACAAAGGAACCGGCATTGCTCTGGGTCATGTGATAGTAAGAAATTTTAGAAGAGTCAAGTAATACCTTATCCCAAAAGGTGAGTAATCCACATTTGAAGTAAAAGCATTGGGCACAATGCCCCATATCCTGACCACAAAAACCTACTTTATGTGGAGAGTTCTGCTTTCCAAAGAAGACCAAAGTGCAGCCTTGAAGTCTCCTTCCTTGTCAGGTTGGTTTAGCATTTTCTGCACTGTTTTCCTCTCTTCTGCCTTTTTCCACATGCAGACACTGGAATCCTTTCATGCAGACTGGAACCAAACCTTATGGAGTGGGCCAGGCTTGCTGGAAAGTGTTCTGACTAAAGCCAGCCCAGGCTGACGTTAGAACCAAAACATGAAAAAAAATGGCCTGGAATTACCTGTGTCACCATATTCTCCAAAGATATTAATGAAGACATCTGCATCTGTCCCAGCGCCAATTACATCTCCAGTATAGACTTTGATATCATACTTGTTATCTGGATAGAAATAAAGCAAGGAGGAAAGAAACTCATGAGTCTTTCTAACAAGTTTAATTTAATTTAATTTAATAAGTACTTGCTTCTAGCGAGTTTAATTTAATAAATGCTTGTTCAACATCTGATTGAACCATAGGATATGTGAGCTGAAAGGGATCTTCAGAGATAATCTAGACCCAGGTCTCTTATTTTGCAGATAGGGAAAACGGAAGCCAGAGAATTGACTAGTCACATATTGAGCATTATCAATAATACTCAGAAGAAAAGAATATGGACTTGGTTATTCCAGTTACTAACAGACACCACATATTCCAGATAATAAGGTGTAATAGTCTATCATCCACTCTGATTGGGGGAAGAGGAAGGCACTCTCAGAGACTGCTTGTTCCGCTTGCATCAACCTGTCTTTACTCCAAACACACTCTTATCCTATACTCTTAATGAAAATTCCATCCTCTCCTGGCCCATCCCTAGTGTTTCTGTATGAGAGATGGGAAATTAACCAGACTGAGCAAGAACACACGCATCCTCATAAAAACCAGCTCTCTGTGCTTCTGTTTCCTCATTTGAAAATTTAATTCAACAAGCATTTATTAAGCACTTGCTGCGTGTAAAGATTGTGGTAGGCACTCGGTATACAAAGACAAAAGGAAGAAAGAGTACCCTCAAGGAGCCTGCGTAACACTGGAGAAAAATATGTACACAGATCAGTAAATACAGAGTTCTTGCAAAGTAATTAGTGGGAGTAGAGCATGAAATTAGGGGATGGGGATAAGGAAAGGTTTTATGTAGTTGTAGCCGTTGAGCTGAGTCTTGAAGGGAGCCAAGGAATAGGAAGAAATAAAGGAAAGAGGAGAGGGAGAGGGAGGGGGACAGGGAGAGGAGTAAAGGGGAAGAGGTAACATTTGTTAAATGTTTACTATGTGTTGTTTGTAGGGGAATTAGGTGGCACAGTGGACAGAGTACCAGGCCTGAAGTCAGGAAGACCTGAGTTCAAATCCAGCTTCAGACACTAGCTATGTGACCATGGGCAAGTTACCTAACCTTGTTTGCCTCAGTTTCCTCATCTGTCAAATGAGCTAGAGAAGGAAATGACAAACCACTTCAGTACCTTTGCCAAGAAAACCCCAAATGGGGTCACAAAGAGTCAGACACGACTGAACAACAAATGTGCCATTTGTACATAGTACAATTAATTCTCTAATGAGAGACAGCATAGTACAGGGCATAGAAAACCGGCCTCAAAGCTAGGAGATCAAGTCCTACTTTTGACGCATACTGGCTTTTTGATTGTGGACAAGTCACTCGACCTCTCCATGCTCTAGTCAACTCTCTAAGACCATGAGTTGCGAAGAAGATGCTACTGCATGGGTGGAGGAAGTTTCCCCAACTGGGAGTCCCCTATGCCAATGACATCACAGGTCCAGTCCTTGTACCTGAGTGCCAAGTACTGTGCTAAGCACGGGAAAGACATAGACAAAAATTATACAAGTTGAGAGGGAAGGTATGAGTGGTGATCTGCACCAAGGGAGGGGAGGGCCATGTCAATAAGATCAGAGATCCACCAAAGTTATTGAAATATTTTGAAATTAACTTGTTCAGGGCAACATTAGCAGGGTAGAGGTGTACATTCTTCTCCTTGGTGACAAGTCCTTCTAAAAAAATAATCTAACCCCTGCTTCAGGCACACTTAGAGGGAAAAGGAGACGCATGTACCCAAAAAGGGGGCAAATAAATGACGGCTGATAGCAAAAATACTTTAAAGATCAAGGTGAAACAACAACCGCAACAGCGTAGCAGTAAGTGCTATTTATATAATGCTTTGGCAATATTCTTGACATCTTCTCTAATCCTCTTAACGACCCTGAGATAAACATGGTAGCTACATTATTATCCCCATTGCCCAGATAAGAAAACTGAGGTTCAGAAGTTAACTGGCTTGACTGTATCCCACAGTCAACCAGTTAGAGACAGGACTCAAACCCAAGCCTTAAAGAGGACTAAAACCCCAGGGGTTATTCCATTACAAAGCCACAAGAGTAAAAAAAAAAAAGAAAGAAAGAAAGAAAGAAAGAAAAAATAAAGAAATAAAATAAACCCCAAGCCTCACTAAAGACTTTAAGGTGGAGCACTAGAATACCCACAATGCTCTGGTGCTTCCACAAAACTGCAATATCACGCATGTGGCATTCCAGGGCCTGGAAGGGACTCGCTGCCCTGACAAGCCTGAATCAGCCAGATCGCCTCGCTCCAGGATGCCAGACGCTCACTCTCCATCCTGCTGCAGTGCTCACTGTTTCGGTGCCAGCTGGCATGGGCTTCCAAGTTCCATCCATTTTACTCAATTTTATTCTCTAACAAGATCTGAGGCCTTGCCTCAAACAAGAGCAAAACCTTCCCTTGGCCTGTCTAAGTTAAGGCACCCCGTGGACGATCATGCTATGGGCTAGAGACACAGGAGAAAGAAGTTCAAATTCCAACTCCCCTTCTAGGCCTAAATGTCGTGCCTGAATCCAGGCAATAATGCAGTCAGGATATTTAGGCAAAGGGCCAAGACTCCAGAGGGAACTGGAAATGTTTATCCTGGAGAAGAGTAGGCTTGAAGGGAAGGGGGAATGGGGGTGGGACAAAACTACTTCCTTCAAATATGTGAAAGTTTGTCATCTGGAAGAGAGATTAGATTTACTCTGGGTAGCTCCAGAGAACCGACCAGTAAAATTACAAAGAAGGAGTTTTTTTTTTAGCTCTGCTTTAGATTTTAGCTCTGTTATAAGGAAGGACTTCCTAACCATTAGGGCTGCCTAAAAATGAAATGGCCTAGCTGATGAGGAAGAGATCTCCACCTACGCCCACCCACTAGAAATATTCAAGAAGGAGGTAGAAGACTACTTTTTGTGAGGCACCATGGGAAAAGATTCTTGTGCTGAGTGTCAGGGAGGATTAGATGACTTATAATATCTCTTCCAGATCTAAAATAACATAATTCTACGTCCGGGAGTGGCCTGCTTAGAAATTAGGACCTAGGACCAATAAGATGAGAGATTGAGCATCCCCAAACTAGTAGAACAAAGGAGAAGCTAGAACGAACCCTAGAAGGCCTCAGTATTATTAGATTTTTAGCTGTGTTTTATAGGTGAGGAACTGAGGCCCAGAAAAGTCACATGACTTGCCCAAGATCTGCTATTTATCAAGAAGCAGAACGTGAATTTGAACCTAGATCCTCTAACTACAAATTCAGCACTCTTTCCCCTGTAGAAATAAGCCAAGAATCTGAAAACTAGTTGAGGAAGAGGTGTAGGGTCAAAGCAGAGACTTTGGAGTGCTTGGTATCCATAGTCAAGTGGAGGTCTGGAAAATACATGACTAAGGAAGAGACAAGGGAGTCTGCAATATTCACTTCTAGGAAGAAACCAAGGGTCTGGGAAGCAGAAGGTTGAAAAAAGGAAATGGCAACCAGATCTTGGTGGCTGAAGCAGGCCGAGGGTCCAGAAACCAAGAGAGAAGATGGACCAAGAGAATGGCTCCAAGCAAAAAAAGAATGCAAGGGTGGCCTTGATCATAGGGCAAAGAAGATTTGGGCTCTGGCCACTTTTATACCTCCTTCTAAGTGTGGTCAGTTCTTGGGAATAATGCAAATCCATTCAAGAAGTACGTGAAGCTAGCCAGAGGATGAATGAATGAAGAGTTTATCAAATACTTACTTTGTACAAAGCACTGTGCTAAGCATTGGGTATACAAATACAAAAATAAGGACATTCTCTGCTCTGGAGGAGCTCATATTCGAATGGAGAGGAGGAGAGCTGTGCCTATGAACATTCTCTAATAACATATAGGGCAGAGGCTAAGAGCTGAGGCTGCCTGTTCTTATACGAAGAACATCCAGATTGTCCTACAATGAAGTCTAACATGCTATAACTCTCTATTTCATTCTACCTCACCATGCCTGAGGGCATGATGCTATGTGATCATATGGGCCCTTATGTGGATATATAAGTGCCAGATGGCTTAGGAAGGTGGTATGGCCTAAGGCTTGCTTGCTAACATTTGGAACAGATTGTACCCTTAAGACATTGTCTGGCTAGAGGGGAGACATCTTAACAACTCGATCTGTGTAGAAATGGGTAGACTACTGGATTGCACATTGTCCTGCCTTGATGTACACAGGAAAATATGACCCAGTTAATAACTGCCACAGCGAAACTCTCAATGGTTTGTGTCCAGTCCTTAGACCCAAGGCTATAACCATCTAGGAGGCATGCTTCCTTTCATAGAAGTCCTCCAGCCCACCATCCCCAGGAACTTCATGGAATTCTGTTCTCACTCCCTCACACAGACCTGACCCAACACTGCCAATGCTTCTCATCAACCCTCTCCCTGGGTCTGCCTTCCCCCTACACTATGATTACTCACTTCTTTCCATGGATTGGGAGAGAGGGGTGTCAGTGAGCATCAGCCATGTTACAAAGTAATGTTTGCTGATTGATAAATATGACTTTTCAAACAGGTTTCCAAGCACCAGCATTTGAAACTGCTTCTCTGTGCTAATGCATGCTGGGTGAGGATAAGGAAGGAAGGAAGGAAGGAAGGAAGGAAGGAAGGAAGGAAGGAAGGAAGGAAAGGAAGGAAAGGAAGGAAGGAAGGAGGGAGGGAGGGAAGGAAGGAAGGAAGGAAGGAAGGAAGGAAGGAAGGAAGGAAGGAAGGAAGGAAGGAATGAGGGAAGGAAGGAAAGAAGGATGAAAGGAGGGAAGGAAGGAAAGAAGGAGGGAGGGAAGGAAGGAAGAAAGGAAGGAAGAAAGGGAGGAAGGGAAGGAGAGAAGGAAGGAAGGAGGGAGGGAAGGAAGGAAGGAAGGAAGGAAGGAGGGAGGGAGGGAGGGAGGGAGGGAAGGAAGGAAGGAAGGAAGGAAGGAAGGAAGGAAGGAAGGAAGGAAGGAAGGAAGAAGTATTATATGATAAGTGCTGGGGATACAAAAACCAAAGTGATACAGGCCTCTCCTCAAAGAGTCTAATGGAGAAGACAATAGCATGGTGGAAAGGGGCTTTTGGATTCCTTGGAGTGATACAACCTTGCTGTTATTTTGTTACTCCTGTAGGCCACCAGCATTTCCTTCCCCCACGGGCTAGCAATTCATTTGTAATCCACTCTGTGTATTGTTTGCTGCACAATTCACCCTCTAGGGCTTAGGCTGACTTCCCTCAGCTGCCAGGAGCCCCCTCCAGCTACTGCTATTGTCCACTGTCTCTATATATGCAAAGGGGAAGACAAATTCATTTTGCCATGAGCATGAACTAAACAGAAATAGGAAGGTAAAGCAGCATTTTTTAAGTCACCTAAAAGGTACAAAGTGAAGAAAACAGAGCCAAAAACATCTATGCAACAGCATAAAGAAAGTCAGCACGGAGTTGGAACAACAGTGATGAAAAGTACCACTGTCCTAGTTGATACCATCCTGTAAAATTTAAAGGACATTTCCCCCCTTGCTGTTAACAATCTGATTAGCTGTTGTTCAGGGAACTTGCTTTGCAGGGAGCCTTGTTTGTTAGAAAGTAGCTCTAGTGTCAAAATAAAACATCTATATATTTTAAAGAACTTTTAAATGACCAAATATATTGCACTTCTGAGTAGAAATCATTTGGGGATTATCTGATGCTATGGATGATGTTGATTCAAGTCAACAAGCATTTGTTAATGTGCCAGGCACTATGTTAAGTGCTGCTAATTGAGAATTATATGCCTTATTGTGAATCAGTCAATCAGCAGTAAGAGTCAAGGCTTGAAGACAGGAAGTAGTTTTGCATTGGTTGGAATGATGCCATGGAAAGGGGGTTGGACTTGGAGTAAAAGAACTCAAGTTCAAATCCTGACTCAACCGGTTACGACCTATGGTACCTTGAACAACTGACAACCTTTCTGGGCCTCAGTTTCCTATATTGTAAAATGAAGGAGGTTAAACTAAATGACCTTAAATGTTCCATTTCAGCTTTAACACTATGATCCTGTGATGCTCTGGTTGGGAAGGGAAAGGGATGTGGTCAAGGTGGCAGGCGTGGTGGTAGGGACAGAAGCAGAGAGTCTGGTGCTGAAGAAGAAGAAGAAGAAGAAGAAGAAGAAGAAGAAGAAGAAGAAGAAGAAGAAGAAGAAGAAGAAGAAGGAGGAGGAGGAGGAGGAGGAGGAGGAGGAGGAGGAGGAGGAGGAGGAGGAGGAGGAGGAGGAGGAGATGATTATAAAAGCTAACATTTATATAGTTCTTCATATATATTATTTCATTTGAATCTCAAAACAATTTTATGAAATTGGTACTTATAGCTATCCCCATTTGACAAATAAAGAAATTGAGTCTCACAAGGACTAACTGACTTGCCTATGATCCTCCAAGTGTCTCCTTACTCTTCAGTCCAGCTCAGTGACACAGTGGATAAAGCATTGGGCCTGGAAGCAGGGAAACCTGAATTCAAATCCAGCCTTGACACCTCCTAGCAAAATGACCCTGGGCAAATCACTTAACCTCTGTCTGCTTTAGTTTCCTCAAATATAAAATGGGATTAGTGATAGCACCTACTTCACAGGATGGCTATGTGGATCATATTAGATGATAATTGTAAAAATACTTAGCACATTGCCTGGCATATAGCAGGTGCTTAATAAATGCACCTCTTTCCACTAACCCATGCTGTGTGGTATAGTGGACATCTGAAAAGAGAAGACTAAATAAAAGGCCTACAGTACTAAGGATCAGTTAGGGGCAAGTGGATGCTAAGATAAGAATTAAATGTTAAAACAGAGAAGAATTCAGAATCCGTATTATGGGGAGAATAGGGCACAGTGGGATATGGGAGCAAAATAAGGCATAGGAGACTCCATGTCCTACATGTAGAGATTTACTCTGGTATACTGGCCTGGCATCAGGATACCAGGGACAGCTGTAGTGAGTGGTGCCGCATTTCCTCCAAGATTCTTAGTAAATCCAAATAATGAGAAGGAGGCTGATGTATCTTGGCTCAAATCAGCCTCTGCATAATACCGAGAAAAGTGTTCATTGAAAGTGATTGTAATATGTCCAGAGAGGAGATCAGCTGAAGGCAGGAAGAATGGGTCAGCCACGGTACCGTGGTATTTAGTCTTAGGTCTTTAGTGTTGCACCTGGGGGTGTTGACTGGTATCTATATTAGTCTCAGTTCATGGCTTACAGAGACAAAGCAATACAAAAGCACCCCCTAATCAAAATTTAAAGACAAATTCAGTTAATTGACAGGGACATAGAGACCCCAGGAGACAACAAGGCTGATCCTCCATCTGGATGTGGGGGAAATGTCAGTGAGAGGTGTCAGTGAAGCTCGCCTGTGTACCTCAGTTTCAGAGAGAAAGCACAGGCAAACTGATGGCTTCCAATTTTAATTAATTATTATTGCTAACTTTGTGCTAAGCTCAGTTGTTTCTAAGCTGCTGAGGGAGCACAAGTGCCTTCTAAATGTTGGCACCTGAGGGCAAAGCCTTCATAAACCTGCCTAGTTTCAGCTTTGATGATAAGTGCTACTCTTCAGCTTACACCAAGGTAGGAAGAGTGAAGATGATGAAAACTGTGGTAGGATCCAACCTAGGGCAGCCCATCTAAATTATAGAAGCTGAGCTCTTTCCCAATTCCCTGTCCCTAGAGAAAGGTACCCAGCAACTGGCATCAGGCATGCATAACAGAGAGACTGTTAATGATAGCTTGTTTTGTTCCCCATGTGCTCTGGCAGAACATTCTTTTATGGTAGTCTTGTGTGTGCTAACCCTGATCACTTCCCTTTCTTAATAGCTACAGCAGTAATAGCTCACATTTCTAGAGTGCTTTATAGCTTACTAATTACTTTCTTCAAAACAATCCTGTGAGTTAGACAGGGCAAGTATTTTTATTCCAATTTTTCAGATGAGCAAACTGAGGCTCCAAGAGTCACTTGCTTGTGGCCATGTAGCTAGTAAGCCACCGGAGCTGTAACTCTTCTAACTCCAAGCTCAGTATTTTACTACACCATAACAGGACCCGGTACCTACACACATAATTTCTTTGCACTGGAGAAAATATTCATGAGTTCACAGAAATCTTTCTAACTCTCTGGAAATGATGATGGATCTCAACCTCTATTATGTCATGGACCCCCAAGCAGTCTGGGAATGCCTATGGACCCTTTCTGAGAATGTTTGTTGTCTACATTCATAATTGAAGAAAATGTTAAATTTCAGTTAGATGGGTTTTTTCCCATTCAGGTTCACAGAATCCCTAAAATCTGTCCTGGGGTGGAGGGGTCATCTGTGGACACCAGGTTAAGAACCCCTGACCTAAATAGAACCTTAAGTTAAAAGTGTTATTTCCTGGTTAGGCAAGCCTGTAATCCCTGCTACTGGAAAGACTGAGGCTGATACATCTCTTGGGCTCAGAAGTTCTAAGCTGAAGTGGGGCTAAGCCCAGTGGGTGTCCTAAGTCTGCCGAACCCCCAAAGTAGTAGATCTACCACTCTGCCTGACGGATGAATTAGCCCAGGCCAAAACTCCTATGCCAATCAGTAGTGGGAAGAGGGTTATTAGTGGCCCCTGTACTTCTAGGATGAGATAGAGAGACCTAGTCTTCCTCCCAAAAATTGTCATTTCCTTTATCTCTCCCCAAAACCCTTCTCTTTTTTCCCCTTCCTCATGATAAAACCATCAGACAGCTCTCTTTAAACAGAGGGGAAACTAAGGCACACAGAGCCCAAAGCAAGACGAGGTTCTTGAGAAGATACATAATCCTCAGACTCTCCAACCTCCAAGCCTGGCACTCCCCAACCTCCCTGACTGCCACCCCCTACTATATTTTGTGAACACACGATCACACTACGACCCACAGAATGGATCTCTGGAAAACCAAATTTCAATCACGGTACAGGGGGAGGAGGGCAACAAATCCCCTAGCCGACAGAACAGCTGAGACTAGACTGGGCTGCTCATTATGTTCCCTACAGCAGAAGCCAAACATATGCCCCTTTAATTAAGCCACCTTTTGATTGCTGGGGGAAATTGACAATCCTCTCCCTAAACAGCTCATCCTTTGTGTTCTGAGCTCCATAAGGAGCTCACATGTTGCAGCGGCTTTTTTCAGAAGAGAGAATCATGAATGAAATGGCCAGAGTTTCTTTTGTTAGCCTCATCAGGCACTGGCGAATCTTTTTTTTAATAAAGAGTTAATACAACACCTCTTTATTTTTAGCAAAGACTTTCATGGTGTGGTTTGATTCCCTGCCACCCATCCCCCCACTACCATTGTGTCCTGATGGGTTTTACGCCCCTACACACCACACACTTCCGGGGTTTAATAATATCTGAGACAGAGGTGGGAGAAGTGAGACATTCACAGCCGCCATGTAGGAGGAGATGAAAGCCGACAAAATACAGCAAGGCTTCCCAAGGGAATGGGGAGATACAGGGCAGAAGGCTCTCTCTCCCACAAGAGAAGGTCTCAGGGGTACTGACTGGAGGGAGGGGATGAGAGCAGAGAATTTGGGACAGCCAGAAGGAAGTATAAAGATAAAGAATTACATGTACTGTGCTTTACTCTATCTCCTTATTACACTATGTCTATATTTCAGCTAATGATGAAATGCCAATTACTTCTGAACTAAAAAAAATAACGTTTGTATAACAACATACAGCCTACAAAAATACTTATCTCATTTTTTTTCCTCACAACAACCCTATGAAAGAGACAAGGCAAATATTATCCCCATTTTACAGACAAGGAAACCAAGGCTCAGACAAGTGAGACGATTTGCCCAAGTTTACACACTCAGGAAATTGCAGAGCTGGAATTCAAGTCCAGGATTCTTGGTTCCAAATTCAGAGCTGTTTCTACTTCATCACAGTTTGACATCCTGAACCAAGAGTCAGGGCAACAACGGGTCCAAGACTAGGAAAACAAACAAGTCAGAAAGAAGGAAGGGGTGATGTCTGACAGGCAGCATGGTAATGGAGCTCAGGACAGATAGGCGAGCCAGTTTGGACACTTATCTGCATAGAGATGATCTCTGAACCCATGGGAGCTGCCGAGATCCCCACGTGTAGTAGTGTGGAGAAAAAAAGAGAAGAGGGCCCAAGAACAGAGACTTAAGAATGTCTGCACTTAGCAGGAGGAAGAAGAGTGACCATCTAGAGAAGGAGCCCAAGGAGTCAGGCAGGTAACTGGAAAACCAGGACACTACACTGTCATGAGAAACAAGAGAGGAAAGGGGAAACAGGAAGAGGACTGGGAGGCTTCTTCCTGATTGCCATCTTCTGGCCATTTTTGTTGCTGCTGTTCTGATTTTGATAACTCTAGACAATAGAAAAAACCAAGGCGGGGGCAGTGGAGTTGTCATACCAACATCCTTTTCCCTGCTAGGAGCTCTCCTTCCTCTGTTGCTTAAACAATCCAGCTAGCAGCTGTTGTGGGGGTGAAAAACCAACACAAGCCCAACAACAAGAATGCTGCCAAAGCCCAGGTTCTTTTGATCTGCTTTACTAAGGAAAGCAACGTTAAGGGGTTAACAAGCTTACTTTAATTCAGCATACAAATACCATTCACTTAGTTCAGGGGAAAAAACCAGCACCCTGAACTTCAGAGCAAAATACAAACAAATTACAGACATTGACAGACACACCAAATACAATTCATAGTTACCAACATCTAACTTCGGCCTGGGAGCTCATAACAAGGTCTGGTCCAGAGTCACATGCACCACCACTGCTGTGGGTAAGAGCTCCGAAAAAGAAAAAGCCAACCCCTGGTTTTATATCTTTTTCAGGGTCAATGGTGAGTCACACATGCGACTCACCCACGTGACCTGAAATCGTCACAAAGAGGCGACTTAAACTCACATGGTCTAAAAGCCTCTGATGTCCCAAACATGCCACTCAAACTCAGGTGTAAATTAGGCCCTCCCCTGAGGCAAGGAGGTCACCAAGGACTCTCAATCTAATCAAGGAAACAAAGGCCAAACTCTTCAAGGGCACTTGGTTGAACTGAGTGCTAAGAGCCCATTTTGTTTACCAACACATCTGCTCATACCATTAGACAAGCCAAATGGTCTTTAGGAAATATGGAGGAGAGTGGAAGGACCATGAAAGGAAAACTGGCTCCATAGTGAGAGAACCTGAACTCAAATCCTGCCTCTGACATGTACTACTTGTATGACCTTGGGCCAGTCAGTTAACTCCCTGGGCCTCATAAGCTGTAAAATGAAGGGATTGAACCAGTTGACCTCCGAGATCCCTTCCAGCTCTAGTCAATGGGATAACAGGCCTCTTCTAAATCTCCTTGCGATCTCTCCAGTTCTTTTGTCAATGTAGGTTGACCTCTGCATTTTCTCTAGACCCCCTTTAACTTTTGTTGTAAAAAGAATCCTGATTCCCCCCAATAAAATATACAGCGGAAAAAAAACACAGATACCAGAAGGTAGAGCAAGGTGGGAGGTCCTAAGTGTCAGGCAAAGTATAGAACAAGCAGGAGATAGACAGGAACAGAGAGAGCACAGGCAAGCAGACAAGAGAACAGATGCCCAGCCCCGGCAACAAGGAAAAGGCTCTGATCCTGAGACAGCTGGCTGTCCCAGCATCAGCTGCCGAGCTCCTGTCTCCTCCTGGTGAGAGCCAAATTTGAGTGAACCTGACCCAGAGGTTTGCGGTAATGGTAACAGAAAACAGCTGGCTGGCAGTAGGGAGGGCAGGAAACAGACAATTCTCCATCAGGCATTTCCCTGACAAACGAACTGATGAAAGACCTCCCAGAAAAAGGGTTGCCACTAATTAAGCAGTGGCCTGGTTTCCTGGCTGGGGAGTCGGAGGACCTGGGGGCCCAGGGAAGGGATGCGGGTCACCACTCGGCTGCAATAACAGCCCAAAGCTTTCTAGATGCTCTGGTCTTGTGGATTTTTTGATGTGATTTTATGCCTGTGATATGTAAGCCTTTGAGATGCTATCCTAAGGGCTTGAGGCTGTGAAGAGCCTCTCCACCCATAGGAAAGAAGTTTGATGTAGGAAAATCTGGATTTGACAAAATGATTGCCAGAGTCATCCTGGCTCCTGACCTTGTGTGTGAACCAGGTGACTGTGTATTATCCTTATTATTAATAGTAATAATAATGATAATAACAATAATAAACTTTTTAAGGTTTGTGAAGTGCTTTATGTTATCTCATTTGAGCCTCACACTATCCCTTTGAGTCAAGTACTATTATTATTTTCAGATTGAGAAACTGAGGTTGAGAGAGGTCAAATGATTGGCCCAGAGTAACACAGCCAGTAAATGAAGTAAGATTTAAACTTGGGTCTTCCTCACTCAAAATCTATCTTCTATCAACTGTGCCACCCAGCTGCCAGGGCAAGATCTTTACTCATACCTAGTCTGAGCAACAGGACTTGGAACCCAATTCTGCTGACCTTGATCATCAATTTGACAAATCCAGATTTTTATACAATAGCTTTGCTTTCAAAGTGAGGCATGGGCATGCAGGTCTGTGCGGGCTCTGGATTTTGCAGCTTGGGTGAGATTTGGGGCAAGTGGGTGGGAGTGGGGAAGTGCCTAAAGATGAAAGACAGAGGCTCCAACTGGTGGTAAAGCATATGGGTTGGAGGAAGGCCCATTCTTGGTTGTTCCAAAGAGCCTGCTGGGGAATTCTGGCCCCTAAGTGCAGCCACCAGAAGCTTCAGGGACAAGTGGAATTCCACATAGGAAATGATGCTGGGCCCCTTCCAGCAGCATTTGTAGGTGACAGTCCTGGTCTCCAGGCCCACAGGACTGTCTGGTGGGGCAGTGACCAGGACTCCTGCGGGATGGCCCTGGCACCACCGTTCCAGGCTCAGGGAGCCACAGCATGCAGGAGCGTGAGTTCCCCCTAGTGGTCCCTAGGCAGGAGCCTTTGCTTTTCTCCAGGGACCAGGGAGCAGAGTGAGGTAGGATGGCATTGCTCCCCCAGGATATATCTGCAGAATGGACAGGCTGAGGCATCAGCCCATCTCAGAGCAGGCTACACTGCCCACAAGGGATCCTGGTGTGAACAGGGCAGTCTGTAGCAATGATAGCGCCTCACAGAGGCCAGAGACAAGCAGAGAGTCATTCAGGGCAATGGGATCAGCTCAACTCTGACAAGTCAACAATAATATCTGTAAAGCATTTAGCACCATGCCTGACACACAGTAGGTGCTTAATAAATGCTTGTTCCTCTTCTCTCTCCCCAGCCAGGGGCAGTGGCAGGAGGTATGTCCAAGATCTAGGAGTATAGGTCAGCAATGCAGCAGCTTTTGAACAGAGCACAGAGCAGAGAAGGCAGGAGGGTCTAAGGTCATGAAGAAGCCCAAGATTTCCCTGCATTTAAGCCTGTGAAAAAGGGACATTGCCCAATCCGACTCATGCCAATGTCCTTAGGAGCACCAGCCTTAGGGGTTTCTCTCCCTGTCTTTGCTCTTCTGACCATACTTCAGGTGTGGATAGTTCCCTACCACTGCTCTATTTCTCCTTGTGTTACTGTAGGCAACAAAAATCATAGAAAGACCAGGAGGACAAATTGTGGGATCAGGATTTGTTCTAGCTTCTTTTCCAGCAAGGGCAGCCAAGCGGGAGGTAAGACATATGTAGGGAGAAGGTAGTAAAAAATAAATCTGAGAATTGTAATCATAGTGGGTCAGGAAAGCTCTTCTTCCTGAGTTTGAATCCAGCCCCAGACATTAACTAGCTGGGTGACCCTGGACAAGTCACTTAACCCTGTTGGCCTCAGTTTCCTCATCTGCAGAAGGAAATGGCAAGCCATTCCAGTATCTTCAGCAGGAAAACCTCAAATGGGGTCACAAAGAATCAGACATGACTGAAATAACTGAATAACCACGACAAATTAGAGTAGGCAGCCCACTGACCAAAACACCTCCTACACCCTACCAGACGTCATCCGAGCCCATAGCCACCAGAGTTTCTGAGGCTAGACTTGCCAAAGTAATAAGAGATAACATTTACATGTCATACTTTACGACTGGCAAAACACCTTCTACATGTCACAAAACAGCAAATATTCTTATTTGATCCTCATGACAATCCTGTGAAATAGGTACTACTATTATTCCACTTCACAAATGAGGAAACTGGGGATGCATGAAGGTCAGTAACTTGACCAAGGTTATATAGCTAGTAAATGTCAGAGGTAGGATTTGAACTCAGCACTCCATCCATTACGTTACCACCTTGACCTGGGAAAGTAGGGCTACCTCCTCAGTGTCCTGTAAACTGATAAGGTTACAGGCTACAAGCAAAATGGGAATCTGTGTGCAACCAAAACTAACAGTATGGCATCAAACAAGGGGCTCGAGATTTGGGGAGACATTCTACATAGGATAGGGACGACGTCTGTGCCCACAGATGTGGAAGTGTGGAAGGAGGGTGGTTATGCCTAGAATCCTGCTCATCACAAAAAGATGCCTGAGCTTTTGCGTGGAACAAAAACCATCATTATCGAACCAATGTGCTCTCTCTTCTGTGCTATGTTCCTTTGTGTAGCCCCCTACCTCCTTCTGTGTCTTGACTCAGCGCTTATGAACTCAGACAGTGATTTCCTGCCTAGGCCCTGAAGGGGAGATATCTTGGCTCATTGAATTCCTAACTTAGAACTTGAACTGTGCTTATCACTTGGATCTGTTCATTCCCTACCTCTGACTTTGTAACTCTGGCCATGCCTGCCACCTTGCCCATTTCCTCTGTCTTTCAATTTGCTGATTATCTTACCCCTAGTGTATTAGAGCCTTGCTGAGACATATCCTGCTAATCTCTTGTGCATGACCCCGCCACCCTTCCCCATGCTGCCGCGTTCCCCCTAGGCCTCTTCCTGGGCCGGGGGTCGCGGGCAGTCCTCCCCGGGGGACCTCTTCTGCTCCTACACCGAGCCTTCGGTCGTCACCGGCCGGCCTGGCCTCCACCCAGACCGGAATTCACCAGACAGAACGCCAGAGGATCTCGCTCACGGTCTTTATTGGTACATCTTCCACGGCGACTGCTCGACTCAGACTCTCTTCCCCTATCCCCGTACATTATATATCCTATTGCAGCCAATCCAGTGGCGAGAGCTATAACATTGCCTTATATGGACGGGCTTCATCCTAAGCCGGCACCGCCCAGCGATATACCCGGAAAAGCGTTATACCCGGAAAGCTGTAGTCCCTGCCCCACCCTCCACCCAGCCCTAAGCGGCGTCCCACCCCCACCCAAATCCCAACACCATGCCTCACAGGGGCCAGCGGGACATAGCAGAAATTCTTCCCTTCACTTTGCCTGAAATGACACTATCAGAAATGAATTCTTTGGGATTAAAAAAAAATTCTCTTTTAAGTACAAACACCTGGAGATGGATAAAGAATCTGGATATGAGTCATTCATTCCTTAGTGAGAATTAGTTTAATCAGATGCTCTAGGTTGTTAGGGGAGCAAAAGAATTCATTCTAGAAGGAAGCGTAGTATCTAAGAGAGCCTACCTGGAATGAAGCATCACAAGCACAAGGACTTTGGGTGCTTAATAACTGGGAGAGATAGCAAGGAAACATTCGTTACTTCACAATCTTGCTAAGAGCTACTCCTGTCAGTATTCAAGTGAAGATTAGGGGTCAATGATGCTGGTTCCTAGTAGAGGTGGAGGGAGAATTGGAGAGTGTCTATATGACATCAAGATCATCTAATTTATTCACAGCTGGGGAGAGGCACACTGAGAGGCGGTCAAACTGGCCATTTGAATGAACTGCTTGGTCAAATTAGATAAAATGGTAGTCCTAAGGGGACATAGCCTTGGACATCTATATTTAAAAGCAATTTGTTAAAATCTAACCAGATGCTCAAGCATGACCAGGTGTTGTTGGTCTGAGAGTCAGGTGACCTGAGTCTTTCACTGACATACTATGTGACCTTAGATAAATGCAATTCACATGTATGTAGCATTTTAGGCAAAGAACTCACTTCACCCTCTGTGAGGTTGGTAGAACAAATCCTATCACCCTCATTTTAAAGAGAAGAAACCAAAGGCTTCAACGGGCAAAGTGCCTGCAATCCATGGTGACATAGTAAGTGTCAGGGTCAGGAGACCAGGTGTCCAGACTCCAAATTCAGCTCCCTTTCCACTGCACCACAAGGTAAGCCATCTCCAGGCTCAGTGCTTCCAACCTAATAGAAATATTTTAAAGTCTCTTATATTTGAGGTTCTGTACCAGGTACTGGAGATACAAAAATAAAACAAAAATCATTTCCTACCCTCAAGTGGCTCACATTTTCCTGTCAGGTTATGACATAGAAACAAGTACATATATACATAACAATCTGAAAAGGAATGAATGAACGAAAAGCATTTATTAAATGTTCCTATGTGCCAAGCACTGTGTTAAGTGCTAGAGACATGAGAACAAAAATCAAGAGAGTCTCTGCCCTCAAGATGCTTAAGTTCTACTGTAGGGAAAAACAGCTGACACAGAGAAATGATGGCCAGGGAAGAGTGTTTTGGTCTGAGAAGTCACAGGAATGTTGAGTAGGATCACAGGTCATTCATTGACATGCCCTTTCTGGAAACACTAGTGTTGATTTGATTACCGTTCTCAGAACAAGAGGTAGAAAATGGGGCAGGAGAATGGGATGGGGGCGGGGAGGGTATTATACACGGGCCAGAAGATGGCTGGGTGGTGGTGCTGGGTCTTAGGCAAGGCTAGAAGGCTGATGAGCAGCTCAGGGCCCCAGGGCATTATAGTGCTGAGTGCAGCCAGACAGGAGAGGGGTAGCTTAAAAACAAAAGAAATCAAGAAAGACATCCCATAGTGGATGGCAAATAGGCTGAAATATGAAAGAAGCAAGGGAGATTCTAAGGTGAGAATGAAGCATGTGCCAGGTATGGGGATAGGCCATACAAAGTCATAGCAGTGGGGTACTGGGGCTTGGCTCAGTTTGGGCAAGAGCAAGGAGGCTAGTCTAAATGGAATATAGAGTGTGAAAAGGGAATATATTGTATATGTGTATGTGTATATGTGCATACATATGTATATGTATATGTGTGTGTGTGCCTATGCACAAGCTTGTAGGCATACATACACACCAAGACTAGAATAGTAGACTTCAGCCAGGTTGTGAAGATCTTTAAATGCCAAATTGAGGACTTCACATTTTATCTTAGAGACTAAAAGGGACCACTAGAAGTTTTTTTTTTGTTTGTTTGTTTGTTTTTTTTAGCAGGGAAGTGTCATGGTTAGACCTAGTGCTTTAGAAAACAATTTGGAGATCTTTTGCAGAAGATGAATTGAAAAAGGATGAGACCGGATATGAAAGAGGAGGTCTATGGGAGTCCAATTAAGATGCTGTTTCTATAGTCCAGGTTACCCAATCCAATCTTGTAAACATTTATTAAGCACCTACCAGGTGCCAGGCACCATGCTAAGTACTGGGGATACAATTAATAAAAAAGAAAGATAGTCTTTGTCCTCAAAGGGGGGAGACGACATACAAAAGGAGGCAGGAAATGGTGGGGCAACATGAGGGGGTACTGCTTAAAATGAAGCAGAGTGAGTGAAGACTCCAGGTTCTGCCCTCTATAAAGGCAGGCATTGGGAGGAGTTTGGTACTCCACCCTCCAGCCTTCCAATCAGAGAGGAGAAAAGGCAGAGGGTGGTGGGATCAATCGAGGGATGAGTTAGTAGCAAGGTGGTGAGTTTGGAAGTGAGGAACTTCTAAGGTATGGAACAATGAAGTCCCAAACCAGAGTAGGGATTATGTGAGTAGAGAAAAGGGGATAGACATGAAATGTGTTCTAGAGATAGGACCTGTAAGACTTGACAGCTGATGGGAATCATCAAAGATGACTCTGAGTCTGCAAACTTAGGTGACCTGAAAGATAGTGGTGCCCTTAATGGAAATGGTGAAGTTTGGAGAAGGCATGGATTTGAGATGAGATAATAAGCTCTGAGTGTGAGACATCCACAGGATATCCAGTTGGAGATGTCCAACAAGAAGCTGGCGATATGAGAGATCAGGAGGGAAACAAAGTTTGGATATCTAGATCTGAGAGTTATTTGGATAATTGAATCCATGGCTGCTGATGAAATCACCTAGAGAAGGAAGGAAAGAGGGTCTAGGTCAGGGCCTTGGAGGACACCCATAGTTAGGGAGCAAGACATGGTCCAACAAAGGAGACTGAAGGATAGTCAGCCATGTGGGAGGAGACCTGGGAGAGAATAATGTCACAAAAACCCAGAGAAGAGAGAGAATACAGAGGAGAGGTGGTCAGTAATGGCAGTCACAGCAGAGAGATCAAGGATGAGGACTGAGAAAAGGCCATTAGAATGAGCCTCTAAGAGATCACCGGTAAGCTCAAAGAGAACAATTTTAGTTGATTGGTGAGGTTGAAAGCCAGATTGTAAAGGATTGAGAAGTGGAAAGGAAATTGAAAATAACAAATATAGATGACATTTTACAAGAGTTTGGCTGTGAGAGGAAATATATAGAGTGATAGCTTGAAGGAATAGTATGGCCAAGTGAAACTTTTTTTAAGAATGGGGGAGACCAGGGCATTTTTTGAAAAAAGCCAGAAGACAAAAACAGTAGTAGGTGAGGAGAGTTGGAAGGTAAAGATTAGATAGAAAAAGAAGGATTGAGGTCAAGCTACAGGAGCGTATAGGAGGAGATGAGATCAAGGGTAAAATAGAGATTGGCCTAGCCCAGGGGTGGGTAACCTGAGGCCTTGAGGTCACATATGGTCTTCTAGGTCCTCAAGTGCAGCCCGTAGACTGAATCCAAACTTCACAGAACAAATCCCCTTAATAAAAGGGTTTGTTCTGTAAAACTTGGACTCAGTCCAAAGACCTCGCCCAAGGACCTAGAAGGCCACAAGTGGTCTCAAGGCTGCAGGTACCCCACACTTGGCCTAGATAATAAGAAGATAACTTCTTTGCCAGAGACTGAAAGAAAGGAAAGAATAGGGGATGATGAGGAAGTATTTTTAATTTTAGAATAAGGGAAAAGAGGGAGGGACAAATGGCCTCTATTCCCTCAATCAAGTAAGAATCAAGATCTTTTGTTGAAAGGAAGAAGGAGGTAGAATAAGTTTTGACTTCTCATCTATAAAATACAAACAATGGTACCAGTCCTTTGCTCCAAAAGGTGATTATGAAAAGTGAATGACTTACTTCCATGGCTAAAGTGACAGTAGATACTATCTCACCTACAGTGTCTACGATTTCCCTAGCCTGGTCATTTGCAAGGGATATCCAGGAGCTGCACAGCCCAATATTTTCTTTATAGAAAGACAGTACCCATTTTGTTTTGAGTATGTATTGAAAACTTAAATGGGAAAACAACATTGTAGTAGAGAAACCACTGGGTTGTCAGGAAGCCTAAGTTCTTAGCCCCAACTTTGTCACTAAGTGGCACAGTGGATAGAGCACTAGGCCTAGAGTGAGGAAGAACAGAGTTCAAATCCAGCCTCAGATACTTACTACTTGTGTGACCCTGGGCAAGTCACGTAACTTCTGTCTGACCCTATTTCCTCATTTGTAGATATCTGATAATAACTGCAATATTGTAGATATCTGATGACAATAGGAATATCTCACAAGATTATTATGAAGATCAAATGAGATGCTATTTGTAAAGTGCTTAGAACAGTGCACGGCACATAGTAGGTGCTTAATAAATGCTTGTTTTTAAAAAGTCACTTCTCCTCTCTGGGTCTGAGGGTATTGGAATTTTGAAATGAAAATGGAAAAACCAAAAAAAAAAAAGCCCAACCCTGAAACTACATACTATGTAATTATAATGACTAAGCTTGGCCCTAGAGAAGTGCTGAGAAGATGATGTGTTGGCTGGTTTTGCTAAACTACTTTTTTTTTCTTTCTTTCTTTTATTCTTTGTTTGATGGCTAGGGGAGGGGAAGAATGAAGGTAATATAAAAATAAGAGAATGTTAGAACTGTGTGGGACATAAAGGAATCCTCTGGTTCAACCCTTTCATTTTATAACTGAGGATACTGGGGGTAGCTTAGAGTCCAGAGGCCTAGGCCCTGGATCCTATAGGCCTAGAATGCCAAGTCACTGAGTGAAAGCTAGCATTAGGAGAGCTCTTTAAGGTTTGCAAAGTGACACAACAATCCTGGGAGGTGGATGCTATTCCTAACCTTATTTTGCAGGTGAGGAAATTAAAAGTTAGAGGTTAAATGACTTGCCCGGGGTCATTCAGCAAGGAAGTGTCTGAGGCCTGATTCTAAGTCAGGTGCTCTATCCACTACACCAGACTGTCTCTGTGTTTCATTTTGCTCCTCTTAAAGATGAATAGAACAATATCGGGGCTGTTGTGAGAATCAAATGAGGTAATGTATGTAAAGTGTTTTTGTAAACTGTAAAGTGCTTGAGAAATGCCAGCTATTATGATGCTGCTCTCAATTGCAGTTTCCAAATGCAA
The DNA here is from genome assembly GCF_011100635.1 of Trichosurus vulpecula. Classification (NCBI taxonomy): domain Eukaryota; kingdom Metazoa; phylum Chordata; class Mammalia; order Diprotodontia; family Phalangeridae; genus Trichosurus; species Trichosurus vulpecula. The sequence goes on from NC_050573.1 coordinate 378,179,812, forward strand.
AATGTGTCTCATGTTGGGCACATATTCTATTGCAGGTTATATGTAATTTGCATATGTTTCTAATACATTTATCATAATCAGTTTCCACCCTTTAGAGTTTTCTCTTCCCCCAACACCCCCGAGCCCCAGGAGCCTCGGGCACGGTGCCTGACGTGCCATTGCCAAGGCAGCCTGTGGATCCAGTGCCATGAGCTAATTGCTGTGTAATACGACAGGGGCCCTAATGAAGTTATAACCCAGTTACTTGATGGAATAACTGGGTGTGGAAAATGATGTGATTGAGCTAAAGGCGGATGGGCTGGTCTGGGAGGAAGATTAGCATAATCCCATTTCTACCCTTTAGTTTCCCTGGCTCAAGGTGGCTTGTAGCCATCAGAGTGTGTTAGGGGGTGGGGGGAGGAGTGAAGAATGCCAATCAACTTTTTCTAGCCCTGAAATGGCAAATTGAAACATCTCCTATCCCACCACTTAGTCCCGATCTTCTCTGTGCCACCCCCCCAAGGTTTTTTTTTCCTTTCTCCCAATGTAATAATTCATTAGCCAGTCAGCACCAGGCTCCCTGGGCTGTACGAAGGGCTGCTGGCTGCCCAGTAGCCCCTTTGTCTCCTGAGGCTGAGTCAGAACGTATCACGACTATATTTATTATTAATCCCTTGAGAAGGTGAAATCCAACCCAAAGAAGGGGTCCTTACTTGTTAAAATAGCAAATGGCTTCCTGGGATGGGGGGGCAGGGGCACTCTGGCTGCTGCTGTCATAGCCCAGGCCCTGCTCAATGCAAACAACCTAGTAGGTCTTTTGACACAGCCTGGTGTCTGTGACATTTATAAGCCATTGTGCCCAAATTCTAACAAGCCTGGGGTGTGAACAGCCCGGGGCCAGCTGGAGAGAAGCTTTTGGCTCTGGGAGGCCCCTCAGCCGCCAAATTGGCAGGGATCTCTGAACATGGGATGGTCTGTGTTCAGTGCTAATTTAAGCCAGGTGAGGGTCTCAGCTCTTTTCTGGGTAGGAGGGTATAGAGGGTGGGAAGCCTTAGGCTTAGGGTGTATGATTTGCCAGAAGGGAGGAGAGAGAGCACCAGACTGGGATTCCAAACTCCAGGGTACAATTGGCAAGTCTGTAATAAGCCGATTGCTTTGTCTCCCTCTTCTCTGTCAAACTGGAATCGTCTGGAGCAGTTTCTCTATGCCTCCCTCCCCGCCCCTTTCAGCTGTGGGGAGGTTGACTATGGTCATGTTTTGAGATGCTTTGAGGTCTTCCAAGATCACCTAGAATCATAATTTTCAAGCTTCAAGGGACATTAAAAGGCATCTGCTTTAACACATTCATTTTAAAAATGAGGAAGCTGAGGCCCAGGGAGAGGTTAAAGGATTTACCTCAGAGGAAGAAATTTGCCTACATTCCTATCCTTAGTAAAAGAGAAAAACCAGAGCTGGAAAATCAGAGCTAGAATGCCAATCTCATTCATTCCACCACCCGGCCTCACCGCTTGCCATGCTCTGCGCCCGTCACTGCCCACAGCTAACCTCCTTCATTTATTCCGCACCCCACACTTCCCTCAGTTGCTAAGTCTTGTCAACTCTTATCTCCATAACATCTCTCACATATGTCTCTTCGGCTCACCTAAAGAGTCCCCACCCTATTTCAGGCCCCCATCATCACCTCTTACTTGGACTGCTGCAACAACCTTCTGAGTGGTCTCCCAGCCTCCAACATCTCCCTTCTCCAACTCATCTCCCACACAGTCGCCAAAGTAACATTCCTATAGCACAGATCTGACCTCCTCACTCCTCTGCTCAATCAACTCTGGTTGCTCCCTATTACCTCTAGAATCCTCTGTCACTTAAAGCCCTTCACTAGCTGGCTCCAATCTCCCTTTCTAGCCTCATTGTGCAATACTCTCTATGCACTCCTTGGACCAGTGAAATTGACGTTGTTTCTAACACATAGCATCCCCCCTCCTGTGGCCATCCATACCTTTGCACAGGCATTTCTCCATGCCTGTAACATGCTCCCTTCTTATTTCTATTTCTTAGAATCCTTAATTTCTTTCAAAGCTCAGCTAACTCCAAAATATCATGGTGGAAAAAACGATTCACATCCAGAGAAAGAATTACTGAGTCTGAGTGCAGATTGAAGCAAAATATTTGCTCTCTCTCTCTTTCTTGTTTCTATTTTGTTTCTTCTTTCTCGAGGTTCATTCCCTTGGTTATAGTTCTTCTTTAGTGTGAAGGTATATGTAGAACCTATATCGGATTGCATGCTGTCTTGGGTGGGGAGGGGGTAGGAGAAGAAGGGGGAGAAAATATGAAACTCAAAAACTTGAGGAACTGAACGTTGTAAACTAAAACTAAAAATAAATTAATTATTTTTTTAAAAAAAGGCTCAGCTAAAAGGCTGTCTCACACATGAAGCCTTCCTTTCCTAATCCCTCCTCCCCCCCAGCACCACTCCCCCACCCCAACAAAAATAACTTCATATATATTTTGCATATACTTATATGTGTACATGTTCTTTCCCCTATAGAATGTAAGGTCCTTAAGGGCAGGGACTATTTTATTTTTGGCTTTGTATTTCCAATGATTTGCACAGTGCCTGCAATATATTAGGGGCTTAATAATATTTTTGGATTGATTGCTCATGCATGCCCCTAATTCCCAACTGGGCGAGTCAACAAGTACTTATAGATCATTTAATATATGCCCAACCAAATGGTAGGCACCATCGGGAAGACAAGCAACGGAGATGTGATCCTGCAAACAAAGCGCTCATCTGGTTGGAAAAGCAGGACTCATATACATTTACCTATTAAAGACATATTTAGAGCTGGCCAAATGCAAAGCAAATGAGTGTATCGTAGAGGTGACACAACTTTGAAGGTAGTCAGGGTATCAATCTCAAAGAGGAGAAGATTCTAATAGAATGGGAAAGGGGAGACAAGAGACAGGACGAGAGAAGAATATCAAGAAGCCAACCTGGTACGGTAGAAAGAGCATCCAGAAATGGGCCTGAAATCACAGAGAATGAGATTATAAATTGTGGAGTAGTTGTTCTACATGAAGCATGGAAGGGTTGCTATCAGCTTTAGTGGAGGGAGTGCCCACATCAATGAGACGACAAGTCCATCAGAGTAAGAATCGAGTTTTAGATTGTGTGGCACATGGACAGCTAGGTGGTACAGTGAGTAGAGCACTGGCCCTGGAGTCAGGAGGACCTAAGTTCAAATCCAGCCTCAGACACTTGACACACTTACTAGCTGTGTGACCTTGGGCAAGTCGCTTTAACCCCAATTGCCTTGCCTTCCCCCCTCAAAAAAAAAAACTAGATTGTGTGGCACAAAGTGAAGTAGGAGTTCAGAGGGAAAAAAGTCATCATAAACTAGTATTGAAGAAGATGAGCTAGGACTCTACCTGGGACTTTAAAGGACAGGTGGGATTTGGAGAAACAACTAAGAGCTAGATAGAAGAACGTGAAAGCATTTCAGGTACATATGTGTGTTACAAAATTACCTTCATATAAATGTTAAACCAGATATTATTGAGAGCAAAAGGTATGATTAGCAACACAGTCCAGTAATCCATGGGAGAAAACTACTGGGAATTATACTAGTCGTGGCTTCAGGTGTCTGTGTGCCAATGTGTAGAATCGGGGGTGGGAAAGGTTGTCTGTGCCTGCAATTTCATCAACATAGGGAAACTCCTCTACCAATGAGGGATCACAACTGTTCTACAGCTAATGTTCTTACAGAGCTGCCTGGAGTGCTGTGAGTGAGGTTAGGTGACTTATCCGGGGTCACATGGCCAGTATATGTCAAAGGTAGGACTTCTGACTCTGAGGCCAGGTCTCTAGCCACTGCCCTAGAAAGATTCTTCTTATCCCTTGTCATGATTTTTACAACATATCTAGTGTATAATGCTCCTAAATTTGCAGAATATAGATAACAAAAAGTGAACTTGAAATAGTAATACGAGGAAGGAAATACAACCTCATAGGTTTTAGATTGTGTGGCACATGGACAGCTAGGTGGTACAGTGAGTAGAGCACTGGCCCTGGAGTCAGGAGGACCTAAGTTCAAATCCAGCGGTATCATCACAACTTGGTAGGATAGGACTCAAACCTGGCATACTGCTTTGGAAGGATATAGCTTGTTCAAAAGAAATGACTCAGAAGGAATGTGGCTGGGCAGTAGCACTATGTGGCAAGAAGATATATAACCTTGTGAAAACTCATAGACCTGAGCAGGTATGCAGGGGAGAAAGCATTAGATGGAATAAAAGAAAGAAGAAAAAGAAGTAATATCATTGGGACTCTGTATTAAGTACTATTTACTCTATGCAATAGGACTCTCTACTAAGACTGTCCGGCCAACTGGAAGAAGTCAATAATGTTCTGGGTAACTGGCTACAAACCTGGCACAGAGGCAAGATATGGTTGGGACGAGCTCTTTCTATTATCAAGATATATTCTGGAGGTATATAGCAGCAAAAAGCAGAGGCAACTTCTTGATTTACTTTGCTGACATCATCATTCTTCAGAAGGTAAAAGAAGCAAACAAAGGAACTCCTATTCTGGATCCCATTGTGACCAATAAGAAGGAAATGGGGAAGTACAAAGAGTCTTGGGAAAGAGTGATGAAGCGATCTTGGAGTTGGCCGTGGTCAACAAGAGGAATTATAGCCTTCCAAAGAATCATTCAATATTAAACCCTAGAAGGACTTCAGAATTTATTTTGCCTAATCCTTTCGTTTCACAGATGAGAAAATGAGAACGACTCCACCCTACTCCACCCAAGGTCATGCAACTAGTTGGTGGAAAAGCTAGGACTTGAACCCTTTAGTTGAGTGCCACGCCCCAGCAGTTGTCCCATCCTCTTGAGGTGGATACAAACAGTGCCCTAAGGGTTAAAAATAATATTAAGGGTTGCTTTTCCAATACATTGTGAAGCCCAGTAGCTTATTCTGTAACTTGAAGGCATCCTAAAATCCTTTCCTCTTACCTTAAACCTGTACCAAAAGAATTGCTTTGTCACTTATTCTGTGTTCCCCCTGTCCTTTAATTTTTAACCTGTGTCTTCCTGCCCTGTCCTTAAATCCTTAAACCATAAAGAATTCCCTTTGTCTCCCTCATCCTGTTCTGTCTTTAATCTTTAAACTCCATAAAAACCTCTAAAACTACATCATCATTCTGAAACCTCTATATAAGCATCCCCCCCCTCAAATATCGGGGTCTTACTTAGCTTTCTTGCTAAGGAGGCCTGTGTTTGCTCACACAATAAATAAAGTTCCCAATGGCTACAGAGAAGGTCCAAGCGAACTCTTTCACAGAGAATTCTTTCACACCTGAACTGCACTCACCCAAACTAAACCTCAACACCTTCGTGCCTTGAGGATAGCAAAACTTTTGAAGTTGAAAGAAAAGCATTTTTTCCATTAACTGAGAAAGATGCTTAAAGGGAAGTCAGTTCAAGAGGGAAAGGAGGCTCTCAATAACAAAATTTTTGTGATATAATTGGAGAACCCAATAAAGAACAAAAGTGAGAAGTTTCTAAAAAGACTGACGTGACTATGTAGGGAGACTTTAATGAACACAGATTTTAAAAGAGATTGTACAAAGATGAAAGCCAGTACAGGTAACCAAGGATAAATATAAGACAGTGGAATATTCCTATAAGAACACTGTCAGGAAAATTGTGAATATAACCAAGGGGACTACAGAGGCAAAAAAAAAAAAACCCAAAACAAAGAAGGGAAGTGCCAGCTGACTGGAGCATATGCAAAGCACTGCAAAAAGCTTAAAGCTCTACTTACATGCTTTGTTGTTGTTCAGTCATACAGTTGTGACCCCATAGAGTCCACACCCATACTGTCAATGGGGTTTTCTTGGCAAAGGTACTGTAGTAATTTGCCATTTCCTTCTACAGCTCATTTTATACATGAGGAAACTGAGGAAAACAGAGTTAAAGTGACTTGTTCAGGGGTCACACAGCCAGTAAGTGTCTGAGGTCAAATTTGAACTTAGGTCTTCCTGACTTCAAGCCACTGCACCACCTAGTTGTCACCCGAAATGTAATAAGTACTTAATAAATGCTTGTTGACTCACTAACAGATAGACTTAATACCAATTAACATATCTATACAATGCTTGACAGTTACAAATCCAGATACATTCTATGTGGATTTCAGCAAAGTATTTGTGAGGATCTGATACAATATCCTTGCGGACAAAACAGAAAAAAAAAAAAAGATCAGCAACTTTATGAATAGTTTGGTGTCAATCTAGGTTTATAACAGTAGGCAGTTGGTCCTGTCCTAGTCAATGATTTTATCAATAATTTCTATGAGGACTTACAATGTATCCTTATCGAATTTGCAGAGGGAAAAAGGTGGGAGGGATAGAAAATATGATGGGTAATAGAATAAGGGTCCAAAAAGTTCTCTACAGACCAAAACAATAGGCAGGAAGCAATTAAATAGGAATTACTGTAAAGTTCCTCAGAAAAAATAATTGTACATATGTAGGATAAGGAAGATATGAAAAGATACCCTATTATATGAAAAAGAAAAAAAGAGCCAAGTACCTGAATACAATCATAATATGAGTTAGCAGGTGACAGGGCTGCTTAAAAAAAAAGGGAATACAATTGTAGTCTCCATTAATATTCATTTCCACCTCTTTAAATGATTAAGCATCTGCTAGAGGCAGCAGTAGATTAGTGGATAGAGGTCAGGCTTTGGGGTCAAGAAGACCCAAGTACAATTTTTGCCTCTTGCCAGCTATGTGACCATGGGCAAGTCACTTAATCTCTTTCTGTGCTAAATAAATCTCTAAGACTGTAAGTTACAGATGAATTGTTGATCTGAATTGATAAAGACATTTCCACACCAGGAGTTTCCCATACTGATGAAATCTCAGGTCTGAAACCACCAAATGCAAGGCACCGTTAGGTGCCATATGGAAGGAAGGCATCAGAGCTGGGCCTTGAAGGATTGCCACAGGCAGTGATAGACAGAGTGCATTCCAGGCACAATTAAAATCTTTAACATGACCGTGTCCATTCTGTATGGTGCATATAAATTGATGAGAAAAGACATAGAGACAAGACAGCAGAACCAGTCTGGAGAACTAGGAGTAATCCAGTTTGGCAAGATAATAGAGTATGTGAAGGAGAGTAGGTTGGAGCCAGACTATGGAAGGCCCAGAATGCTGGGCTGAAGAGTTTTGTGCATTATGTAAGAATCACCCAAAGCTTTTGACAAGAAGAATGACAAGATGAGAATTGTGCATTAGGCAGATTACTCTGGCAGCACTGCGTAAGATAGATCTGAGTACAGAGAGAAAAACTTGGCAAGGAGACCATTTGGAAGACTGACTAGTGCTGGAGGCTAGGTGAAGGGCAATGATGCCCAAACTGAGATGGCGCCAGTGGTCATGGAAATGAGAGAAGGACTTTGACAGATGCTGTGGAGGTAGAACTGATGTGACTTAGTAACTGAATGAATAAGAGAGAGCGGGAAAGAGAAGAGGGAGATTTTAAGCCTAGATGACTGAGAAAAGGAAAGTGTTCTTAATAGATATGTAGGGAAGTTATGAGAGAAAGGAGGTATAAGGGAACTTCAAAATGTTGAGTTCCATTTTGCAAATGTGTCTCTCCCAGTGGAGACTCCAAAAGCAGGGCAGTGATAACACCATGTCACTCCGTGAGGCCACATCTGGAATATGCATAGGCCACATCTGTTATATCTTCATTTTTAGTTCTTGGTGTCACATTTTAAAGGGGACATTGGCAAACTGAAACATGTGCAAAGGAGGGATCACAGAATCAGTCAGTCAATAAGCATTTATTAAGTACTTACTATGTGCCAGGTACTGTGTTAAGTGCTTGGGATACAAAGAAAGGCAAATACATTTTCCCTACTCTCAAAGATCTCACATTCCAATTGGAGACAACATGTAAATAACCAGGTACATCAAGATATATACTAAGTAGATGGAAGGCAATCCAAGAGGGAAGAGACTAACAGTGAGGAGAGACCAAGAAAGGCCTCCTATAGAAGACAGATTTTCAAATCACGAAGGACACTAAAAGGGAAAAGTGAGGAGGGAGAGCATTCTAAGCATGTAGGCAGCCAAAACAAAAGCAGAGTCAGGAGATGAAATGCCGTGCTAGGAACAATAAGGAGGCTACGCTATATGGATCATAGAGGGCATGACGGGGCATAAAGTATGAGAAGACTGGAAAAGAAGCAAGGGACCATGAGAGTCTGCTATAAAACTAGCAAGTTCCCCTGGGAGGGGTCATATCATGTGACGTTATTAGACAGTAAAACACAATAACCCATGAGTCAAAATTATACATTATCAGTACCGTATGGCTAAAGTATTTGTAGCATTTATAAAATTGCAAAGTGGATTTTTTAAAAAGAGCTAAGACTGACTTCAATTCCTTACAAATTCTAGAACATATTATTAAAGGCATGAACAGAAAACATCAAGAAAATAAAGCAATGATCATAAAGAACCAGCAGAATGGCTTAAGAATAGGCAACACCAGACTAGGATCATTTTCTTTTTGACAAGTTTATTAAAGTGGTAAGTCAAAGGAAAGTTATAGAGACGGTCTCCCTCAATTTCAGGAAAATCACTTTTAAGAGGTTGATACTGGAAGAGTTTGCCATTTCCTTTTCCAGATCATTTTACAGATGAGGAAACTGAGGCAAGCAGGATTAAGTGACTTGCCCAGGGTCACACAGCTAGAAAGTGTCTGAGGCCGGATTTGAACTTGCTAAGATGAGTCTTCCTGACTCCAGACCCAGGATTCTATCCACTGCACCATTTAGCTGCCCTTGACTCTTGACTATTTGCTTTTTTTTTAAATAAGAAATTTGGATAAAGGCGTAAATGATATGCTTACCATATTTACAGTTAGAGGATAGAATCAGGATTTGTTCATTCAACAAACATTTATTAAGTACCTAATATATGTCAGACACTGAACTGCTAAGGTTACAAAGAACAAAACAGTCCCTACCTTCAAATACCTTACATTCTATTGAAGACCTCAACATGCTAGAACATTGGATCACATCTAATTATCTGAAATTTAGCAGGATAGAGTCATACATTTGGGTTCCAGAAATCACCAACACAAGTGTAGGGTAATGGAAGTATGATTAAACAGTACTTCGTATGAAAAAGATCTGAGGATGTTGGTGGACTGGTGGCTAAGCATGAATTAGCAGCATGATGTGGGGCCCCTGAAAGCCAATGCAATCCAAACTTACAGTAAAAGAGGCCTTGTCCAGGTCTAGGGAGAGGAGAGCCCTGAAGCATTCTGTTCAGACCACATCTGGGGTACTGTATTTAAATCTGGGTGCCATATTCAAGGAAGGATGTTAAGAAGCCAGAGAGCTTCCTGAAGAGGGTGACCAGAGAAACAAAGGGTCACAAGATCATGCCATCTGTGGACTGGCTGAAGGAGCTGAGGGTATTTAGCCCAGAAAAGAAAAGACCTAAAGGGAATATGATGACTGCATTCAATCATTCCAAGAGCTATCATGTACAAAAGGGATTAGCCATAGTCCACTTGGTCTCAGAGGTCAGAAAGAGGAACGTGGAGCTTACAAAGAAGCAAGTTTAGGTTAAATGTAAGAAAAAACTTCTTGAAAATTTGAGCTATCCCAAAGTGTGATGGACTGATTTCCCTTCCCTGGACATCTTCAAGGAAAGGCTGGATGACTGCATGGCGGGTATATTGTAGATGGAATTTTCATTCAGGTCCAGGTTGGACCTGATGACCTCAAAATTTTTCTTCCAGTTCTGAAATCTGTGATTTTTATGAAAACAGGCACCAACTCGATAATATAGAAGATAAGCAGAGCTAGTTGGCAACTGGGCAAGAAAGATGTGAAATATCATTGGTCCCAGTCGTTGAATGGCTAAACGAAGTGTAGTATCTGAACAGAACAGAATGGAATATTAATATTAGTGATCCAGAGAGACCATGGGAAGACTTTCATAAACTGACACAGAGTGAAGAAAACACAACCAGGAGAAGAATCTACGCAATGCCTACAATAAAGTGAATGAAAACAGCACCGAATGACACCTGACCTTAGATGAGTTGCAATAACCAGTCTTGATCTAGTGGAGGACAAATAATGAAACACATTTTCCTCCTCTCGGTAGAGCTATGTGACTACAAAGGGAAGTACTGCAGACACTGTTGCTTTGCTAGTTGGTTTTGCTTAACTGTTTTCCTTGGTAGTAAGGAAGGATTCCATGGAGAGGGAGGATATATTGGGCAATAATTGTGTTATAAAAACTGAAGGGCATCAATTACACTTTTTAAAAATAGATGTGACTGCCTATGGTTGAGGGAAGAAAAGCCAGTAAATTGATAAATGTAAATAAAGAACCATACAGAGGCAGGCAGACAGGATCAGAGAGAATAAGAAAAAATTAGAGTGGGAGAGAGAGATAGAAGAAGAAGAGAAAGAAGAGGAAGAGAAAGAGGAGGAGGAAGAGAAGAAGAATAAAGAAGGAGGAGGAGGAGGAGGAGGAGAAGAAGAAGAAGAAGAAGCAGAAGAAGAAGAAGAAGAAGAAGAAGAAGAAGAAGAAGAAGAAGAAGAAGAGGAGGAGGAGGAGGAGGAGGAGGAGGAGGAGGAGGAGGAGGAGGAGGAGGAGGAGGAGGAGGAGGAGGAGGAGGAGGAGGAGGAGGAGGAGGAGGAGGAGGAGGAGGAGGAGGACGAGGACGAGGACGAGGACGAGGAGGAGGAGAAGTATAGAGTAAGAAGTATCATTGGTCTCAGGGCATATCTATTATCTCAGTTTCGCCAGTGACTGAAGCACCCTCAAGGCAAAAGCTGAAACTTGATGGGAAATGAAACAGGGGATGAAAATTTTAAAAACGTAAATCAGATGTCATTGATCCTAAGTAATGGTTGTGAAAGTGAAACTCCAGCACTTAGCAACAGAGTCATTGTCACCTGGAAAGGGTCTAGAATGGGTATAGACACTAGTTAGAAAAGAGGTGAGGTATCTAGGAATGTTCTTGTCAGAAAGGACCTTAGAGATCCTCTGTCCTGGCCTCTTTGTGCAAATGAGGAAACTCAAGCCCAGAAAGGTTAAGCAAATTATTTCTGATCCCACAGCTGGTAGGTGGCAGAGCCAAAATTTGAATCCAGAATTCTGATTCTGAATCCAGTATTCTCCACCACTAGCAAGGGAGCTTCACACAAACAATGAATGTACATAGTGAATGGTAGTGAATGCACATAGGCTAGTGGCCTTTGTGTAGAACTGTGCCAAAAGAGCTGCACAGAGTCCCCGAGCATAGCCTAGGATCAAGAATAAGGGTGAGCTATATGCTAATTAAGACTTACCTAAGTGATACAAATGATACTGCAATAATATCATTAAAGGCTCACATTTCTATCTAGCTTTGAATGCTTTCCTTATAACAACCCTGTGAGGTAGATAAACAGTTGCAAACATTATCCCCATTTTCATCCGAATAAGTGACTTGTTCAGTCTCATGTGAGTAGTACATCTGAGTTAAGACTTGAATCCAACTCTTTTTACCCCAAGCCCTCTGCCTCTTTCTATTATATTTTTTAAAGAGGATGTTTTCATTTGTTTGTTTGGTTTTGGTTTTTTGGAGGGGGAGGGCAGGGCAATTGGGGTTAAGTGACTTGCCCAAGTTAGTAAATGTGTCAAGTGTCTGAGGCCGCATTTGAACTCAGGTCCTCCTGACTCCAAGGCCAGTGCTCTACTCACTGCACCACCTACCTGCCCCTAAAGAGGATGTTTTCATGGGCTATAAATGCATCAGTCATAAGCTTTTATATGTTGCTTTATTTTACTTTTATTCTAGCCCTTCAGCAAAGATATTTTTTGAGGAACTCAACTCTTTTCTAGGGACAAGATTATAATCCTAGAAATCCGAGAAAGAATTTATCTAGTCCAACCCCATCATTTTACAGATAAGAAAATTGAGGCCCCAGGGAGGTTAAGTGACTGGTCACACAAGTCGTAGGTGTCAGAGGTAGGATTTGAACTGAGGCCCTCAGAGCCCAGAGCCAGTTCTCTTTTCCCTGACCCCCTGAAAGCCAGGAATGATGGCTGTTAAAGAGAGAGGAAGGTCTATTTCCTGGACAGAGCTCCAGCGCTGATCCATTAGACAGAGAGAAGTCCAGATGAAGTGATTTCTGGAAGTTCTGCTACAGGGGCTGATTCCCCTTTTCCTCTCTTTCCTTATAACCTCTTGTTAGGAATTAACTTCATCAGATTACTTTCCCAATCACAGGATCAAATGATAGCAGGATCCTCCTGGGGTAGAATACAAGATGGGATCCCAGGGAGGAGTGAGGGTTGGAATACTGAGGAGTGTGAGGAGGGCACAGATGGGCTAGAAAAGAATGCAGAGTCCTGAAAGAGAAAGTTGTTGTTGAGTCATTTCAGTCATGTCCAGCTCTTTATTCATGCCCGAGAGACATTCAGAAAGTGGCAAGAGTAGTGGGCAGAACTCCTAACTGTGCCCCCATTCATCTACCTCAGTCCCACTGGCCTCAGCTTGGGTGGGCTTCCCCCAGCACAGCTGGCAGCTGCCAGCCAGGAAGTGGCTTATTTCTCCCCTGATGGTCCCCCTGAAAACCAGTCACAGGGAAACTGTAAAAAGTTTATGACTCACATGTAAATGTCATTAATTACTGGTCCAGCCACCCCGTTTTGATCAGGCAGGCAGTCGTGTCTAGTTTCATTCTTGGCAACTCCTTCCAGATATTCTCTTCAAGTACTAAAAAAGTAATGAGGTGTCATTCTTGGCCTCTAACAGCTGGTGGGAAATAGAGCCAGATTGTCTAAGAGATGAGGCGAGACCCATCTACACAGGGCAATGGAAAGACGAGGAGTCAGGAGACCTAGGCTATAGTCCCGGCTGTATCCCTGACATGCTACAAGGGGCTAGGCATACCCCAACCTCCCCTGGCCCCGGGTTCCCCATCAGTCAAACAAGAATTGTTGTGAGGATCAGATGAAGTAATGGATATATCAAGTACCATTCAAATATTTTTAGTCCAGACCCACAAAAGTAGAAATAACCTGGGTTCAGGTTCCATTCTGATACATACTGGCTATGTGACCCTAGCCAAGTCACGTGATTTGATAGATTGTTGGATTTTGAATCAAAAGACTTGGATTCAAATCCTGCCTCAGCTACTTACTGACCGTGTGACCTTTAGAAAGTTACTACATTTCTCAAGGGGTTGAGCTACATGACCTCTGAAGTCCCTTTTAACTTTAATCTATGATCCTTCTCCTATAAATTGATGAGCAGTTACTGATCTGCTTTAGTAGAAGGGATCTCCTCATTGGGGTGCTCTCTGCGCTGACAAAATCACAGGTCTGGGCCACATACAGGTATGAGCAATTATTACTTCTGTTCTCATTATTTTCCAGTTTCCATATCTCGCATTGACCCCACACACTACTAAGTACTACTCCAGATGTTTCCTGACCTCTCTCTCTTTTTCCAGTATCCTATAGGGATTCCAGGTTCAGAGAACAGAGGTATCTGTCTGGGGCCAACCCCTCAGCGTTCCCTTCTCCTACTCCCAGACATGGATCCCTAAGTAAGCCAAACATTAAAAGAACCACAAGGCATAAGGAGATGCTACATTTCCATTGGCCTTCTGCCTGATTTCTTTCAGCCTCCTGGATGGCTTGATTTTCCCAGCTGTTTAGAATAATGGCAAATCTCAACTTGAATATGTAATTTTGGTGTAAACTAAAATAGCTCTAAGGTCTCCCCTCACACCCAGAAAATCGACAAAGATGAAAAAAAAATGGAAAGAGCCAAATTTGGAGGGGCTGCAGAAAAAGGCACCCTGATACACTGTTGGTGGAGGTGTGAATTGGTCCAAACATGGTGGAAAGCAATTTGGAATTATATTGAGAAAGTGATTAAAAATAGCCATGTCCTTTGATCCAGAGATCTTCACTACTAGGTTTATACATCCCCAAGGAGATCAAAGACAAAAAGAAAAATCCCAAATACACCAAAATATTCATTACATCATTTTGTGGAGGGGGGATAGGAAAAATACAATCTGAAACAAGGTGTCCAGTGATTGAAGAATGGCTAACCAGGGGTGGGGAACCTGCAGCCTCAAGGCCACATGGGGCTCTTTAGGTCCTCAAGTGTGGCCCTCTGACTGAATCCAAATAGGCCATATTTGAGGACCTAGAGGGCCCCATGTGGCCTTGAGGTTGCAGGTTCCCCACCCCTGAAACAAACTGTGGTATATCAAGAAATGGCAAATATGAAGAATTTGGAGAATATACTATATGAACTGATACAGATTGAAGTAAGCAGAGACTTTAAAATGATGAATATGATGGCTTTAACAGTGCAACTGGAAAGAACAACATAAAGAAACTAAAAATTCCATAATTATAACAACCAAGGCACTGGAGAAAATTTGAGAAAATAAACCCCACTCCTTTCATTTGCAAAAACGAAGGACTACGAACGTAGAATTTTGCATTTACTTATCAGACGCAATTGATGTGTTGGTTGATTTGTTAAATTTTCCTTTTTTTATCTTAGTTATAAGAGAAGATTTGCTGGGTAGGAGAGGGGGAGGGGCATAGTCAGAGATGAATGTGATGCAAAACAAAAAATACTAATAAAAATAGGAAAAAACAAAGATACCATTTTGATAACATTTAATACTCCTTACCTCCTCTTTCTGTGTTTTTCACGTACTATTTTGTGTTTCCCTACCCTAACTTCCCCCTGCCCTGATAGTCAGCGCTCTCTGCTTTCCTCAGGTGTCATAACTGAAGAAAGTGGAAAGTCATTTATCCCAAGAATGCAAGAGACTTAATATGTCACCCTTCCCAGGGGCATTTAAGTAAGACCTGGAACTAATAGGTATTTACCTGAAGAAATGAAAATTCTAATAGTGGAATGCTAGAGACCAGTAGGAGAGAGATTTTTGATGAGGAAGATCTTCCTACTTTCCTCTCAAATCTCACTTAGAGGCGAGCTGCCTTCTCTGTATATGGGGAATGCCAGCCCTTGCCTTTGGTGAAGAGATGTGAGAGTTCCCTGTCATTGAAGACCATTAGGGGAACCTACGTTCTCAACTTTCACTTCCAGCTGGATTGAGACTATTTGGGGTTCAGGTTGCAGACACCACATATCACTGTCTTTGGGGCCAGGCTGGGTGAGCACCAGGTGCATGAGCCTCACCTGAACATAATTAACTCAATAGCCTCCCTCATTAATTATTGGCAAAACCCTGCCCCAGACCTCATGGAGCTGGCATGTAGAGAGTAACTGTGAGGTGCCAACAAACACAAGGTTCATATGTTGGGGGACAGAGGAAGCAGGAGCGGCAAGAGAGCTGAATGATTCCCTTCTGTTTCCCTTCACCCCTTAGGCCCTGACTGAGAAGTGTCTGGCCTGTGATTCTTTTAATTTGGTACAGCCAAGGTTAGTCTCATTCACAGATGTTTGCTAGCAATCTTCAATTCACCTCAAATTGATTTAATTCAGTTCAATTCAAACCCCAAAAATATTTATTAACAACTTACTATCCTAATATATGAGGAGCACCGTGCTAAGGTACTGAGGTGACAAATATGAACAATGATGAGAAACTGTCACTCTGATAGGAAGGATGGACACAGTGGTATGCTGGTAAAAGTTTAACAACCAGCTCTCAGAAAGGAAAGGAGAGAGAGAGAGGGAGGGAGGAAGGAAGGAAGGAAGAAAAGTAACCATACCACACTTTTAAGTTTGATCTGCATTCCTAACATTCTTTCCATCACTTAAAATCTAGACAAACAACAAAACAATAAATCACGCCCAGATTTGTAGCATTTGCTGAGTTCTAAGGTGTAAATGCTCACACTGAAAATTTAACAACTGGCTCTGCCAGTAGATGCTGTCTCCAGCACACGCTTGGATGGCATGTAGTTTAGAGGAGAGGTCAAGGAGAGTGTGACCTAAGACGTTTAAGGAAGAAGTTTGCACAGCAAAGGTGGCAACAAAGTTAGGCTTTGAAAGTGGGAAAACTGTCAGAAAATGAAGATGTTCCGAGTTTGAGTGATAAGTCAAGAAAAGACAAGACTCAGCTGGAGAACAAAGGAGCAGTCCAGCTTGGCTGGACACAGAGCACACAAAGGGGAGGGAGTGAAATAAGGTTGGAAAGGAAAACTGAAGTCAGATGGTAGAAGACCTTGTCTGTGTCAACCTGAGCTATTTGTATTTGCAGAAGGCAGGATAGGGCAATGAATAGTTCCATTTGGCTCTAGTGTCCCATGGGCAAAGGAAACTGCTATGAATTAAAATAGGAGAGGTTGGAGCCAGATCTCATAAGGCCTTGAATGTCAGGCTAAGAAATTTGTATTACAATTGTTGGGCAAAGGTAAGTCATTGAAGGTTTTTTGAGCAGAGTAGCTAGCACAATAGGAAGATTACTCTGGTGACAGTGTGAAGTATGGAGTGGAGACAAGAAACACTAAAGCAATGTTTCTTGACATTTTTGTGTTGTCTTGAACCCCTTTGGCAGGCTGGTAAAGCCTATGGACCCTTTTTCAAATCATATTTTTAAATGTAGTCAATAAAATACATCAGATTCTAGAGGCTAATGAAAATAAATAGGTAATTTTTCCCATTCAAGTTCACAGATTCCCCTGAAATCTATGTGATCTATGGACCCCAGATTAAAAACCCCTGCACTACAGGCAGGGAAGACCAGAAGGAGATGCTTATAATAGTTGAGCCAAGAGTTCATAAAATAATCCATTAAGGAGGTTGCAATGGAAGTACAAAGGAAGACATGAATTTGCAAGATACTGCATTGGCAGAATGGACAGAGCTTAACATGTGACTGGATGAAGGATGAAGGGTTGTTGGAGAGTCCAGAAATACTCCAGGGTTTCAAGTTTCAGTGATTGTGAAGACAGTAAATGTCACCAACAGAAATGAGGGAGTTAAAAGGAGGTACAGACTTAGGACAAGAGATAGTGCATTCAGTTTTGGACATGCTGAGTCTGAGATGCTGACGGGACATTAAGGTGGAGTTATCTAGCAGACAGTTGTCAATTCAGTCCTGAAGCTCCGGGGGGAAGTTAGTGTTGGAAATACATGTGTGGCACTTATCAGCAAGAGATGTTTAAAAAAAAAAAAGGAAAAGCATCGTGGGAGTGTATGAGATCACCAAGGGACAGAGTGTGGAGAAAAAGGAAGTCTAAGATTGACCCTAGAGCAACAGCCATACTTAGTGGATAAAAAGATGAAAAGAACTAGGGGGTGAGAAGGATTAGTCAGACAGGTAAGGGGAGAACCAGAGAAGGGTAGTGTCATGGAAGTCAAGGGAAGAGAGTATCGAGGAGGCCAAGGCAGTTAGCAAGGTCAAACACTGCAGAAAAGTCAAGGAGGATAAGGTCTGAGAAAGGCCCCTGGCTTAAGCAGTTCTGGGCCATTGGTGAAGTTGGAGAGAGTAGTCTCAGTAGAGTGGTTGGAATAAAAGGCAGATTACAGGGAGCTGGGGAGTAAATAGGGATCGAGGAAAGGGAACCAGTGAGTGGTCTAAGGCTCCTCTTTCTGGTTTACAAGTGAAAGCAAAGGGACAGATAGGATGACAGCTTGAGGTCAAGGGAAAGTGTCAAGGCTTTTTAAGGATGTGGTAACCTGAGCATGTTTGTGGGCAGATGGAGAGGAACCTGTGTATTGTGACTTGGGTAGGCCTCCTGGCTTTGGTGCCTAAGATACTTTCATCTGCAGAAATCTCAGGGATGGAAGGAGCCTCAAAGGCCTTCTTAGTCAGACCCAGTATTATGTGGCCATGAGAGCCTTTGTCAAATGCCTTTCCTGACATTCAAGCGTCCTTAACGTTCTGCTGATCTAAGAGCAGACAACTCCATCTGAAATGGAGCTGACAGAGTGCTAGGCCTGGAGTCAAGAAGGCCTGAGTTTGAATCTGAACTCAGAAAGCTTACTAGCTCTGTGACCCTGGACAAACCTCTGCTTGCCTCAGTTTTCTTGTCATCAGACAGGGATAATAAAAGCACCTGCCTCATAGAGTTGTTGGGAGGATCAAGTGAGATAACAATGTAAAGTGCTTAGCACAGTCCCTGGCACAAAGTAAGTGCTATGTAAACGTTAGCTGTTAGGGAAGAAGAAGAAGGAGGAGGAGGAGGAAGAGGAGGAGGAGGAGGAGAAATTTGGGCCCAAAGAAGAGATAAAAAAAATGTACCTCCTCCCATTCTTTGCCGAGGTGGGAGATAAGAGGGTGAGCAGAACATTGTATACATGTCAGCCTTGACTGATACGTTAATTTTATCTATCTATCCATCTATCTATCTATTGTTCTTTGAAACAAGAGATGGACCCCTTGCTAGAGGAGTGGGGAAGGAAACACTTGTTGAATATAATATAAAAACTAAAGATATCAAGAAAATTTTCGAATGAAAATGTACTAGGGTCTTGTCAAGAACAGAAGATGAGTTCACCAGCCTTTTGTTTAAAGAATCCACCTTCTTCCCCTTCTTGACTGGAACCCTTACCATATTGACACTTAAAGGTAAATATAATTACAGAAAACAAAGTTAATATGAAAATATAGCCCCAATTAGTTCAGTAATTTTAAATTGATCTTGAAGTCTTCTGTCCTCACAGTTCAAGTTATAACCTTCTGCTCTATTATCCCATTCATTTATTTTCCATAATTTTACAGTTTTATCATTAGTAGATAACATTCAACACTCATTTAACAAGACATTCATTACATTCTTCCAATGATTTCATTCCTTTAGGTTAGGGCACTGTTCTCTCCAGGACACCTCTTTTAAAATGCAGGTGCCTTTGGGAGTGGAACCACCCTGAACCTATTCACACTCTCATATGAGCTGTCAGATGCTTTTATTCTGACAAAAACAGATGAGGCAGCAAGGGCTCTTGGAGACCTTAGTTGGGAATGGGGGGATAGGTGCTGAAAGACAGGACAAGGTCACAAAAAGGGAGGTGAAATGAGACACAAAGTTTGCCAGCTTCACAATTTTGCTTCACACTGGCCCTAATGGGGCGAATAGACCCACAGCCCACTATATGGACACTGCTTGTGATAATGCTGTCTATGTAGGCAATTGGCCAACATAAGAAGTAAATAAGAGGAATTAACCTTGAAAAACATGAGAAAACCACTTTTAAGAAAAGAACAAATTGTGTAGTGTATACACACTTGCATAAAATTTTCAAAAATGGAAAGTCATGAGCTTTTAAAAGTGAATTGTGTTTCTACGGATAAATGGTTTTTAATTCACTTACAAATCATGGCATCACCTTCCTGATGTCATGGTTCTCTTTGAGAACGAAGGACAAACAACAACAGTAATTTCCTACCAACAATGAGGCATCCAAAACCTTTTACACACGTGGGTTTACTAGGAGGTAACAAAACTGTGCTATTATCCAGCCTCTGACTCTTATTAGCTGTGTGATCCTTGGACAAGTCACTTAACCTCTATTTCCTCAACTGTGAAACACGAATAATAGTAACACTTAGCTCCCACAAGTACTGTGAGGATTAAATGAGATCATATTTGTAAAGTGCCTAGCAGAGTACCCAGCACATAGTAGGCACTAAATAAATGCTAGCTATTATTAACAATAATATACATTTACAACAATTACCCTCTGCAAATGGATTCTGCTGATATTTTTACCATCTCCATACCTGCTGTTCTTACATAATTAATTCAATTTGTGGACAAGGATGTTGCTTAGAATATAAAATGTTATGGAAATTTTGAGAAGGTAGATTTATTATGCATACCCTAATGAACTTTTAATCTGATAATATAAAAGATGACTATTTTAATGTTACTTGTGCCTCACACTGTTAAAAAGTGAAATATTAAATGGCTTGGAGAACAAAAAAGCTGGAGAGAAAGTATCAGGGCTATTACAAAATGATTACTAAGGCAGGCTTAAGGAGATGCCATTTATAACTCCATCTTTTCCACCACCTTGGTGTATGACCTTGGAAATGTCGCTTGGCTTCTCTCTCCTTCAAGATACCCCAACTGTGAAATAAGAATGGAAAACAATCTTATAGAAAGGATAAAAAAGTAATCAGTGTCATAAAAGTCAAAATATGCTACAATGGACACTGGAAAACCAAAATACTTTGGCAAGAGTGTAACCAAGGTTGGTGAGACCTGGAAAAGATCTCATACAAGGAACAACTAAATATTCATCCCAAAGAAGAGCAGACCTATTTCCAGGTATGATGAGAGTCACTCACTACTTCCAGGTATTTGAAGGGTTCCCATATAGACGGGCAAAGAGATTTGTTCTAGGTGGCCCAAGAGGGCGGAACCAGGAGCAACGTGTGGATGTTGTGGACAGGCATACCTCAGTCCAATGTACAGAAGAGCCTCCCAACAATTAGAACCATCTAAAAGAGGACTGGGTCGTTTCCACAAAGGGTGAGCACCTCATTACTATGGGTGCTCAGGCACAGGCTGGATGCTTATTTGTCATGGATGATTTTAGTCAAGCACTCATGATTTAGGCAGTGGTTGAATTAAATTATCTCTCAAGTCCTTTCTAACTCTTGCAGTTGTTGTTTGGTTTGTTTTTTAATTCTATGATTCTTTTTTGTTGATCGGCTATGAGCTAGCATCATACAGGATGCTGGGAAGGTTGTAGAAGAAGCCAAGGCCCTGCCCTCAGGGAGCTTACACTGTAGCTGCAGAGACAAAACTTACAGGAATGACTAACATAAGAGAAGGATGTTATAAAATAGTCCCCAAAATCAGGTCAGAGAGTCATAGACCTGAAACTGGAAAGCACCAGAGGCCTCCAACCCAACCTCCTTATTTATTGATGAGGAGAAATATGACTTGCCCAAGGTCACAGAAATAGGAAGTGGCAGAGCTGGGATTCCAATGCCAGGCCTCTGACTCCAACAACTCTTCCATAAGGGGAAGAAATCCTTGCTTGACTTTTTCTATCTTGTAAATTTGATTTTATATACACTGTGCATTTCTCTGAATTGATTCATGATTCAGATACAACTGTAGAAATAACTCACATACTGAGTTAAATTTATAAGAATACAAGTCATCCCCCAATTGATAAATGGGCAAAGGATATGAACAGGCAGTGTTTAGAGGAAGAAATTAAGGCTATCTATAGTCATATGAAAAAATGCTCTAAATCACTATTGATTAGAGAAATGCAAATCAAAACATCTCCTAGGTACCACATAGCACCTATCAGATTGGCTAACTTGACAAAAAAGGAAAATTATAAATGCTGGAGAAAATATGGGAAAATTGGAATACTAATTCATTGTTGATGGAGTTGTGAACTGATCCAACCATTCTGGAGAACAATTTAGAACTATACCCAAAGGGCTATAAAAATGTGCATGCTCTTTGACTAAGCAATACCACTTCTAGGACTATATCCCAAAGAAATCATAAAAATGGGAAAAGGACCCACATGTACAGAAATGTTTATAGCAGCTCTTTTAGTGGTGGCCAAGAACTGGAAATTGAGGGGATGCCCATCAATTGGGGAATGGCTGAACAAGTTCTGGTATATGAATGTAATGGAATACTATTGTGTTATAAGAAATGATGAGTAGATAGACTTCAGAAAAACCTGGAAAGACTTATATGAACTGATGCTGAGTGAAGTGAGCAGAACCAGGAAAACAGTGTACAGAGTAACAGCCACATTGTTTGATGACTGACTTTGACAGACTTAGCTCTTTTCAGCAATGCAAGGACCTAAAACGATTCCAAAAGTCTCATGACGGAAAATGCCATCCATATCCAGAGAAAGAACTGTGGAATCTGAATGAGAGCGAAGCAGACTATTTGTTCTCTTTTTTAGTTTAGTGTAGTTTTTTTCTCTCTCATGGTTCTTCCCATTTGTTCTAATTCTTCTATACAACATGACTAATGTGAAAATATGTTCAATAAGAATGTACATGTAGAGCCTATATTGGATTGCATGCTGTCTTAGGGACGGGGGAGGGGAGGGAGGCAGAGAAAATTTAAAACTTACGGAAGTGCATGTTGAAGACTGAAAATAAATAAATCAGTTTATCTAAAAAAAAAAAAAGAAATAACTCACACGCATAGAACTTTTTAAAACGTCAATGTGTTTTCCTCGTGACAACACCATGAGGTGCATAATTAAAATCTTGTCCCCATTTTGCAGATGAGAAACCTGAAGCTCAGAGATTTAAGCAAATATGGCAGAACTATCATAGAGCACATGATGGTTCATTGTACTTATGCATGATGATAAACCACCTTACATTTTGACTGCTCACGGTGTGAAGTGGGGGGTGGGCGGGTGGGGGAAGGACAATCCATACCTTTGAGATGCCCATACAAACTCTAAATCAGGGCCTCTGAAGCCCAGGTCCAAGCTCAAGTCTGCCTAATTTCAAGTCAGCTGCTTTCTACCTACTAGGCCAATTGCTGTTCGGTCCTTTTTCAGTTGTGCCTGATTCTTCGTGACCCCGTTTGGGGTTTTCTTGGCAAAGATACTGGAGTGGTTTGTCATGTCCTTCTCCAGCTCATTTTACAGATGAGAAAACTGAGGCAAACAAGGTAAAGTGACTTGTCCGAGGTCACACAGCTAATAGGTGTCTAAGGTCAGATGTGAACTCAGGAAAATGAGTCTTCCTGACTCCACCATTGCTGTGTCACCTAGCTATCCCACCTACTAGACCACACTACCTTTTAAACGGAAAAAAAAGTTAGTGAGGGCTAGGTGAACGAGACGGTTTTGGCCTTGAAGAATAAGTAGCATCCCTATAAGTAAAGAAGAATGTTGGGAAGGAGGAGATTAGTTAGAACAAAGATGTCTTGATCGAGACCGGTGAACAAGGCTGACCAGAGTGGCATTACCCACGACCACCCCCAGTGCAATACTTACACCTGGGGACATCCATAGGGGTGAAGCTGGCCAACAGGTCCCGGCACAACTGGCGGTCTCCCTCCACTTTGCTCAGCCAACTAGTGCAGTTGAAATAGTACTTGAGGTGGGGCCTCTTCATGTCAGTCAGGATGACCCTGTCCAAAAACCAGCTGGCACTCAGCCCAGTGTTGTCATGCTCGATTCTAGAGTAGAAGCAAATAACCAAATTGGGGTCAGTGCCAAATGGGGAAAGCAGACCCAGTCGTTTCTTTTATTGGCTAAGTTTTTATGTTTCAACCAGGTCATGGGTTTAGTCCTCACTATGAATCCCCGGAAGTAGATTTACTGATCTGCACACCCACCACATTCCCCCAGTGGTTAGTAAGCTCCTTGAGGACAGGGACTATTCCATCTTTGTTCCTGGGGTCCTTTACTCTCCAGCCCTCAGTTTCCTTATCTATAAAAATAGGGAATTGTTCTAGACCAGGGGTGGGGAACCTATGGCCTTGAGGCCACATGTGGCCTTCCAAATCCTCAAGTGATACTCTTTGACTGAATCCAAACTTCATAGAACAAATACTCTTAATAAAAGGATTTGTTCTGTAAAACATGGACTCAATCAAAAGGCCTCACCCAAGGACCTAGAAGGCTATACGTGGCCTCAAGGCTTCAGATTCCCCACCGGTGTAAACAATCCCTGGGATCCCTTCCACCTCTAAATCCTTAGGATTCTGTGATCACCATGTGGACCAAGACATTCAGCTTTCTTCCACAGCTCTAGTCTGTGTGCCTGTCTGGGAACAGTATCTAACAAAGGCATTTGACCTTAACCTGTCAGGCAATAGGGAGCCTTTATGGGTTCTTCTCTGGCCATCAGGGTGGACAGAACTTCCCTCTCCTCTCCTTATTCAGTTTACCCACACCCCAGAAAGTTTATGGAAAGTTCTGCTAAAGATCGCCATGGGAGAACCCAGAGTTCTACTTGGGATTTCAAGTTCTCAGTTTTGACAGAAGCTCTGAGGTCGATTTTCCCCTATACTTAGTAAGTCAACTTGTCAATCAAGCAATCAACAGATGTTTAAGGGCTTGCTAAGGCTAAATGGTATAGGAAAAAAGAAAAGTTTAAAAAAAGTCCCTGACTTCAAGGGACATTCCACAGGGGTGACAACATGTAATTTACAAGTATATAAAGATACATTTTTTTAAAGATACAATGTAGTTTTAGGAGAGGTGGGCACTAGTAACTGGGCAAAAGCTTTGAACAGAAGCTAAAGCTTGAAATGAGTCTTGAAGGAAAAGAAGAATTCCTTAAGGAGAAGAGAAGAGAAGAGAGCACCTTCCAGGCGCTGGGAATGGCCGGGGCAAGGGCACAAAGACAGAAGCTAGACCATGATGTGTAAGGAACAAAATGAAAGCTGATTTAGCCGGACTCTAGCATGCAGGAAGGAGAGAGAGTCCCATACAGTGGAAACGTAGCTCAGACCAGGTGGTGAAGGATTTTAAAAGCCAAACGAAGGAATCCTGATTTTGATTCTGGAGACAACAGGGAGTCAGTAGAGACCAGGAGAGGATCCTCACCTGATTTTGTAGATGGCACCAACGTTATTGGTTCTTACCCGGAACACATCCACATTGGCTTTTTCAAAGGCAGATTCACTCCTGTGATGTACGGGGACAGAAGTTAGTAAAGACCATCATTCCAGGCCCAGGACCCAGAAAGAATGCCAAAGGTTGAAAACTCCTTCCTGCTCCACCACTTCTCTCCTGGGGCTCAAAGATCTTATTTGATTTGGCTTGGAGGGAAAATGGAGTGTTATGACCATCACCAATGGATGTCAGGGGAGGTAAAAATAATCCCTTGCCTTTAGACAGTCCTTAAACTTTCAAAAGTCCTACCCCATTTAATCCTTGTCAGGCCTCTGAGGGAAGGAAGGGAGGTAATATCACTTCCATTTAAAAAATAATGAAACTGAAGCCAGAAATATTAAGTGACTCACTCACAGTCACACTGCTAGTTAGTGGTGAAGCCATAATTAAATACCTCAGATCAGTTCTTTAGCCTCTGGGGAATGGGGAATGTAGAGAAGGAGTATTCAATGCCTTTGGGGTTCTTGAGTCCGGTAGGTTTCACTGCTCCCCACCCCTTCTCAGGACATAATATGACATCCTCAAAAGGGGATGTAATGGTGGCCCCAAGTAGATGCAAACCTTGGGTACCACTCCAACAGGAGAGGAAATCAGAGTGAACCAGCATAGAAGAAGAGCAAGGTGAGCAAGGTGAGGTAAGCATACTTTGAATCTCACAAACAGTGTGGATAGAGTAGAGAACACACCAGACATTCAGCAGCTGGCAACATCATGGCCTCCAGTCATAACAGGACTGGGGTTGATGAAATCCCCTTTCATTGTTCTTGAACAGACCTAAATTCAATTAGTTTAAAAGCAGCATGGGAGGAGCTTCCCAACACAGCAGCAGCCTTGTTATGGAATCTTCTTACACCATGTTCCTGTTCCAGGAACTCCGGCTGGCTTATCTCTGGTTCTGGTCAAGACCGCCTCTATCTCTCCTCACAGCAGTGGGGACCTGCTCTTCACTAGAGCTGAGCTGATATAGGTTATCTCTAGGTGTTCTAAATGGAGAATACGCTCACATTACAATTAGCAGGCTTGTGAACTGGAAATCTCCATGAGTTCAGATAGTAACCTCAACCCATAGACCAAATTTCAATGAAATATATTGAAAAGTCACATAAATACACAATGATGTCTACTACCATGTAAATGGGAGGAACAAGAAGACAACCAAAACTGAATGCTGCAAAATTACAGTGACCCACTATGCCAGAAAGAAGAGATGTGAAGACGTACCCTCTCCTACTTTTTTGCAGAGGTGGGGGACTATAGGTATAGCGCACTGCATAAAATTGTCAGGTTTTTTCCAATACACTGGTTAGTTTTTGCTGTACTTTATAGAGGTACAAAAGAGGGATGGAATAAAAAAGGGAAATGTAGGTGATATAAAAACAAAGGTATCATTAAATTTTATTTGAATAAAATTGAATACAAATAGCAGCTTTAAAAAAGTTACAGAAGATGTACCTATCCAGATATTTGTATTGGCTGCCATATTGTTTCAAAGTGGTAGCCTGTGTCACAAATCAAATTTCAGGTGTATCTTGATACCCTCCAATTGTTTGTGCCTATTGTCTATTTTTATAAATGAGTGTGCTGTTCATGCCAGAAATTTTATAAGCATTTGCTTTGTGATAAGTCAAGTAGTATTTCTTAGAGGCAAGACGCAAAATCTCTGATAGCTCACACCGTGAGTATAATTTTCAAATGCAGTGGAAGGTGATTTTTAAACTTGTCTATGATATACAAAGGCCTGGGAACAGCACATATTTAACTATACAATATGGTCTGCTGTTTGGAGAGACAGAGATAGAAACAGAGGGAGAGACAAAAAGAGACACTCTTAGCAGTCATGGCCTATGTGTATGTAAAGACAGACAAACATTTCTATATAAAGAGAGAAACCAAGGGAGCTACACACACAGGTCATTATCCTTGATATTCAAAGATGTCTTCAT
This sequence comes from Trichosurus vulpecula, assembly GCF_011100635.1. Taxonomy (NCBI): domain Eukaryota; kingdom Metazoa; phylum Chordata; class Mammalia; order Diprotodontia; family Phalangeridae; genus Trichosurus; species Trichosurus vulpecula. The sequence goes on from NC_050573.1 coordinate 378,206,354, forward strand.
AGTATTAGCAGGATGTTAAAAGAACAGTATTCTATAGAAAGTGAAGTGTCTATGACTCCTTGAGAGATGAAAGATAAGCCTCAGGTCAGGCAGCATCCTTTGACTTTTCCCTCTGAAAGGATGAAGGAAAAGATGATCAGAAACAAGTATCTCCCTCCATTTTCAGGGAATGGAGGAAGATGAGTTGGTGAATAAATTCTGGATAATCCCAAAGGAGGACACTTTTCCAGTTCATTCAGCCAGAGACCCAGGTTGGCAGGATCAACATTCCTAAAACTCCTGTTCCTGATCATTACAAATCCCTACCATCTTGGGGGGTTGGGGGGAAGGGGGAGAGAGACCCTCAGTGGAGAGGAAAGGGACAACAGCCCAATTAGGTGCAATTAACAGAACCCAAAGGAAAGAATCCTCCAGAAAGATTACATGGTCCAAGGAGGACCCTAAGGGGTGAACCAGAAGCCGTATAAGACCAACCTAGAGCTGATGGCCTAACTTAATATAAGAAGCCAGGCAGAAGGAAAGACAGGAATCCGTGGCAATCCTGCTAAATCCAACATGGAGTATTTGAGGGAGGATATACTATAGGGGAGAAGTAGGTAAAAGCAAAACAAGGGTCTGTCTCCTTTCCTGCAACTTTTCAGCCCCCAACAATGTTCTTGATTGGTCATTGAGAACTGGTCACACAGGCTCCTCCATCCCTTACATCTATATTACCCTAGGTCTAGAATCTAGACAGAGAAGAAAGCATGAAAGTTCAGGTAGGTTTAAGACAATTACTTTTCAGGGAATAAAAATCACTAAAAATACGTACTATTTCATCCTTTTGTGGTGAGTGGGGAGAGAAGGGGTGCTACTTTCTTACCTGGGTCCTTCTGGATCTAATAGCAGCATGAGAGAAAGGAGCATGCATCTCCCTTCCAACACACCAGCACCCAACAGAAACCCTGCTGATAACAGCTGCAGGCAAAACATGGCATTGTAGCTTCTGGTCATCCCGATCTAGAGAGCCAGCCCAGATTCAGCCCCTGCCCCAAATGCCATGCATTCTCCATCAGCGAAGTCTTGACAATGGAAATGTGATTTAGAAAGATACATGAGATTCCATCCTTTTGCCATATTGTAAAAGAGGTGACATAGCATCAGGGGCCCTGGTGAAATGGGGAAGGAATCTACCAGGAAGCTACAGGAAGGTGATTTCCTTCTGTTCCTGTGTCAGCTCCTAAGAGAATTACTGCCTCTGGCTGTGGACTGATTGATTGGGACAACACCAAGCATATCATCACATATCTGTTAGGTGCTGAGTACAGACTGTCTGATTATGCTGGTGATTTATTACCTCTGAAACCCCTGCCTTCGTCAAAGGGCAGCTAAGTCATAGGATTTCACTCTACCCCAAAGGCTGCTTATTTTTGTCACTGTGCCTTCAATTAACGTTCATGCCTCACCCTCTACCCCTTTTCGGAATGTCCTCCCCACTCCTCACCCCCCATATGCCTTCTCTCTGCTCATCCAAAATCTGTCCATTCTACAAAGTCCAGTTAAAAAACTCCTCTTCCAGGAAGTCTTCTATGACTAATCCCACTCCGCACTGATTTCATTATTGTATTCCCTCAGTGTTTATATAGCTCATGGCAGTGTTTCCCAACCCAAATTTTATTGTATTCTGATAAAATAACTTAACTCTTTCCTTCAGACTGAGCTGTTCACTGCTTCAGATTCTCAGCAGGTAGGGAAGAGACTAGGAATTATGGGTGGGGGGAACAGGACATGAGGAAAATAAATCCAATTTGTTTTAAATTTATAGGTTTTAAGGAGCTTAGACTTTTAGTAGTAAATGTTCAGCAATCTGAATGTGCCACATGCTAGCAATTGGAAACCATTGTTCTATACTACTCTATCATGCATTGGTCAATTTGTTGTTTTGGAATTCTCCAATTGTTACATGTGCAAACGTCTTCTCTCCCCAAAGTGCAAGCTCCCCTAGGGTAGAAATTGTATCTTCTACTTTTTGGTAACCCCCACAGCTCCTAGCATGGGAGTGGTCAACCGGTAAGTGCTTGGAGCTATTAACCTTCAGGAGAGAAGGAAATTATCTAAGTAAATTATTTCAAAAACTTAATTTATAAACTCCTCTCAAGAGACCAAGCACCTCCATACCTGCCTTAATCCAGAGTGAGCTACAAATGGGGGTCCTGACTCTCCCACAGGCTGCAGACACACACCTGTAAGCCCCTCTGCACCCAGCAAGGAGTGTGATAGAAGAAAGAGAATGGTCTGTTCTTTAGGATCAGCAAGCATCTTTGTGGCTCCTGCAGTCCTGGAATTTGGACCTCACCTACCTAGAACTTTCAGATCTGTCATCCTTTCCAATCTAGCTAACTCTAGATTTGACTTCTATTATCTATCTAGCTTGAAGTATTTACCTAATCTTTTCACACCTATCTACTTGGATTTGACCTGTTACCTTCCTAACCTACAGTATCCAACCAATTCCTCTATCTTTGTCTGCCTGCCTAGACTTGATCCACTGCTCACCTGACCTGGGATTCTTGCCAGACCATCCAGACTCATAGGACTTGATCCCTCCTAGCTCACCCTGCTTTGCTGGTGCTTGCACTATTGAAAAACAAACTGTAAGAATCTATCCTATCCTACTCTGTCCATTCAGATGGCTGTTTAGTTCCTGGTGGCAGTGATGGCCTTCGAAGTAGGTGAACTCAATGACTGCCCAAGAATTATTTCCAGGAAGTCATGAAGGCACCCTCAACAAAAAATTGCCCTCCCTACCATTCTCTAAAGGCTCAGACTCCTTTGCCAGAGAACAAAGCCTTTTATACTCCAAAGAGAGATAAGGCTTAAATTTGAGATCCCTATGGGGTACAGGTTAGAGGGTTTTACATTGATATGAATGGGGGGGCAGTATCAGAGCCTTTTCTGAAAGTTTCATGGGAGGAGGGGTAAAGAGCTGAAGAGTCTTGGATGCTTAGAAAAGAATTGGGGTGCTAGACATGATCTTTGCCCACTTCTTCACGGTTTCAGACTCTCCCCACAGCAGAGTACTACAGCTATTCCATATGGCAAAGAAGATGGATATTTCATGTAGTCTTGTTACCATGCCCATTTCATTTGGATGACAGCCTTCCATGATCAAGTCACTCTTTGAAGTGTAAGGTTTATATGAAGATGATACCCTATTCTGCAGGAATTAACAAAACAGGAAGTTACATTTATATTCCCAAGTCTCATGCCACAACCCACTTTTGAAGGAAACAAGGCCCCAACATGGCTCACAGAGAGGGTCCTATAGAAAATGACGGGCATTTTCTACAGGAATGATGGCACTTGCTCAGAGGAAATCTCAGCCCTTGTGTTCACCCTTCCCAGCTACCCTGCATTTATTGAATATACAATGTAATCTAAAAACAGGACTTATGATCATTAGCCCAAAATCTTAGAGTGGTTCCAAGGTAATACTCTTTTAGTCTCTCTGAAAACCATTCATAGCAGTGAGGCAAAATAGAAGTCACATTGGATTAGGTCTTGGGTCCTAGTCCTAGTTTTGCTATTAGTTCTTTATTAACATGAGCAAGGCATTTCCCTTTTCTGGGCCTCAGTGCCTTGATTTCTTCACATGTAAAATTAAGAGGTTGGACTAGATCAGTGGTTTTGAAAATGTGACTCCCTTGGGGTGTCTATGAAACCCTCCAGGCAGCTGTGAGGTCAAAATTATTTTCATAATAATACCAAAATATTTTCATTTCTAATACATTAAATATTGATAGAGATAACTCACAGAAACAAAAGCTTTTGGGGGGGAGGTTAATAATTTTTAAGAGTATAAAGGGGCCTTAAGACTAAAAAAGTTCAAGAATGTTTTGATTAGCTAATCTCTAAAGTCTCTTCCAGTTTTAACAGTCTTTGCTCTCTCTCCCTCTCCCCCCCACCTCTCTCTCTCTCCCTCTCTGTCTGGCGGGGGGAGGTTATCTCCCCCATTTAGATCCACCTCTTTCATCATGGGCTTCCCCATGCTGTTGACTTCACTATACTGACATCCAGGTTTAAAAGATCGTTCTTCCTCTCTTTTCTATAAAAACTTTTTCATCACTTATTGGTTATTCAAAATGTTTTCACAAACATAAAGGAACATCAGCCCCTCACACCAGCTCTGGGAAGTAGATAAACAGGGATTCCATCCCCCAAGTCAGGGAAGAAGAAACTGAAGCTGGAAAAGAAAAGTGACCTCCCCAAGGTAGGTAGTGTCAAAGTAGCTCGTTTCAAACCAGGGTAGAGGTGAGGTCTCCTAACTCATCTAGTGATCCTTTGCCCAAACCAAAAACAAACTTGGGAAAAGATTGATCTGAGTTAAGGGATAGTTATTTTAATGAATAAAATGTTTTACATAATTTGTTTCAATTACATATGAGAACCCAGACTAATGGCTCACAAGAAAGAGTCCTGCTTCAATGGATACAGAAGAACCATTTGAAATTAGGACAGTTTTGTTTTGAAGCGGTGCCACCAGTACAAAAGCAGTTCCTAGCCTCTGACATAGGTGATAAATGCCCTCTACTCTGATACTTGTTTCTGTTAGTGATTGAGCTAGCAAACCACTGCCTAAAAAAACAGACTCTAAGCCTCAGCCCAGCTGCTGTCAGGAATGATTGGACATTGGACATTCCAAATGAGCAAGGCCAGACTTTGGGCACCTGACAGTGTAGGGAAACCAAGTGGCGAAGCTATGACCAAGGGAAAGGATGCTGCAGGAAGAGCAAAGAGGCTCCATCACATAAATCTTCATTCAGAAAAGTCCTTCAGTCGCTTTAAATGTTGGCAGTCACCAGATTGTCTTCTTCCCAGACATCACCAGGACAGCCCCACTTACTGCAGCTTGGCCAGAGCCCTGGCTACCGCAATGCTTTTCCAGAATACTTACTTGCTAGAGAGATGGAGCTTAGGAGACAGCCCATTCTCCCCAAAAATGGTGATGAAGACGTTGGCGTCGGTTCCTGCACCCCGGACATCACCAGTCATCGTGATCACCTCATACACTGAGGAAGGAGAGGGGAATATGTGATTGAAAGAGATGGAGGAAATCACTCAGATTCATAATATCTAGAACTGGCAGGGCCCCTAAAGATCTTGATTTACAGAAGAGACAACCAAGGCCCAGAGATGGAAAGTTGACCATAACCATACAACTATTAAACTACGGAGTCAGGATTTGAACCCAGGTCCCCTCACTCCAGAGAGTAATGGCATCAAGGCTTCCCAAATAACAGGTCATAATTCCAAGAACCCTGGCTCCAAACTCTCTCTCCGGATTGATCTTATAGTACTTCCCTTTGGGCATGCAAACCAAACTGGCCTCCTTGCTGGCTTCCTTCAGACACCACATGCTACAGGAGGCCTTCCTTGATTCCCCTCTCCCCTTTCACTCTAGTTGCTGGGGTCCCTCCCCCACTCCAATGCCTTTGTAACTGATAGCCATATGTAATTGTATATACTTTGTGTAAAGTGGTTCTCCCTGAATAGTAATCGCTTGAGAACATTAACTGTTCTTTTTCTGCTTTTGTAGCCCCAGAACCCAACATGGCACCTGGAACTTGGCAGGCCCTCGGTGAATGCCTTCTCCTTGATGTCATTTTATCCATAGAGGAAACAATGTGTGACCCCAAGTGCCAGAGCCCTCCTTGAACTATGGAAGGTCCTAGAGGCATTTCTGAATCATACAAATAGCTGGCACAGCTGGAAAAGACCTTAAAGGTCACATAGTCCATTGCCTCAGTTTTGTATGGGAAAACTCTGGTCCAGAGAAGTGAGGACACTTGGCTTGGGTTGCACAGTGAATTAGTGGGAGAGACAGGACATGTCTTAGATATGCCCCATCCCTCCCTTCAAAGCCAGGTCTGGTATTTTATTCTCTCAAGAATACTACACTTCTCCAGGGAACATTTCCTTGTCGGTCTTCTCCCTCAAGGACCTAATCTACTACCACACCTTCGACTATTCTCTTCGACTTCAATTCATCTATATCTCTAGTCCTCACCTCTCTCCCAGCTCCACTGACAATGCCCAACTACCTGATGGGTGTATCTACTTGGATCACAGAAGCATGAAGACAGTGGGAGTGATGGACATAGAGTATGGAGAGCCCAGTTTAACTTACAGTTCTAACACTGGCTAGTTGTGTGAACTTGACCACTCTGGTCCTCATTTTTCAAGTCTGCAAGACGGAATAATATTACCTGTATTTAAGTGCTTGTTGACTTGTTCCAGTTTGCCTGTGTCCTTCCTAAAATATGGTACCAGAAATGAACAATAGTCCCCATGTAATCTAACCATCTCTGAGCAGACTGTGACAAGCTCATACTGAGCTTGAATGTCATTAAAATGCCAAAGTTTTTTGCTTATAAACTTGTCTAGCCACTTGTGAATGGTCCTCAAAATTTCCCTCACCTTGTCTCTGTCTCTTTCTCTCTGTCTCTATTTCTCTCTCTCCATTTCTCTGTCTCTATTTTTCTTCTGTCTCTTTGTCTCTCTCTTCATCTCTCTGTCTCTATTTCTCCCTGTCTGTCACCCTCTCTCTCTCCATCTCTTGGTCTCTTTCTCCACCTCTGTCACTATCTCTTTTGTCTCTCTCTATCTGTCTGTCTCTGTTTCTCTTGTCTCTTTCTCTCCATCTTTCTGTCTCTGTTTCTCCCTGTCTGTCTCCCTCTCTCTGTCCATCTCTGTCTCAATTTTTCTTGTCTCTCTCCATCTCTCTGTCTCTTTCTCTATCTCTGTGTCTATTTCTCTTGTCTCTCTTCATTTCTCTGTCTCTATCTCTGTGTCTATTTCTCTTGTTTCTCTCCATCTCTCCGTCTCTATTTCTCCCTGTCTCTCTCCATCTGTCTCTTTCTCCTTCTCTGTCTCTGTTTCTCTTCTGTCTCTTTCTCTATATCTCTCCGTCAACAACATGACCATATGTTGTTCAGTCTATCTCCACAATTGTCGCAGACATTGTCTTTTTCCCACCCACATACCCACCCCCTGGTGCAAGCCCTCACCCCTTTCATTGGATTATTACAACCACCGCCTAATGGGATTCCCAGCTTCCCATTCTCACCCTCTCTAATCCATTTTTCACAGAGCTGACACAACCATCTTCCTAAAGCACAAGTCTGACCTTATCATTCTCCTGCTGAAGAGCCTTTGGTGGTTCCTTGTTGCCTCTGGGATAAGATGCAGCCTCCTTAGCTTGGCATTAAAGCCCTTCGTGGTTGGCCTTCAGCCTACCTTTCTAGGCTTCCTGCATACAACTCTGCTTCACACACTCTACATTCTAGCCAAATTATCCAACCTGCCAGTCCCCAGACCCGGCATTCCATCTCCTGCCTCTGTCCCCCATGCCGGGAATGGACTCCTCCTCACCTCCACCTCTTAGAATCTCTAGCTAATTTCACAACCCATCTTTGGAGAAGCCTTTCCTCTGGTTGTTAATGTTTCCTCTCACTTCAAATTGATCATTTGTATACTTGCCTATCCATATGTTGTCTTCCCTTCATAAGATATAAGTTCCCTTGGGGCTGGCTCTGTTTTGTGTTTTGACTCTGTGTTCCTAGAGACCAGTTCAGTTCCTTGCGTATACCATAACAGGTACTTAATAAATGCTTATTGGCTTGTACAGATGGTTTTCAAACCCAAGTGTAGGACCTTATATTTGTCCCTTTGAAATTTCATCTCATTCTATTCATCCCATTGTTTCAGACTGTCACAATCTATTTGGATCCTAATTTTTGTCATCAAACATATTAGCTGTCCCTCTGAGCTTCATGTCATCTGCAAATTTGATAAGTTCCCCATCTCTGCCTTCATCCAACCTTTATTAAAGTGTTGAAAAGAACAAGGCCACGACACTACACTGCAAATATCTCTTCAGTCTGACACCGATCCATTAATCAACATTCTTTGGGTCTAGAGATTCAGCTGGGTTTGAATTCACCTAACAACCAATATCTCTCTGGTTTATCCATGAGGATGTCAGGGGGTAAGTTAGCAGATATTTTGCTGAAATCCAGCCAGACTTAGTTTTGGTCACTCCGTCAATCTAGAAACACTGACCCAAAAAGGAGCAGGGGGAAATGAGATCAGTCTGACATGATTTTATATTATAGAATTTAGAATTAGGAGGGACTTCAGAAATTAACAGATAGGCAAACTGATACCGAGAGGTTCAACAATTTACCCACAATCATGATGAAATAAGAACCAGAACCAAGATTTGAACCCTTAATCTCCAACTTCAGGACTAATTATTTGTCCTACCATACTGCCTCTTCTCGTTTTGATGAACTCATGTTGACTCTTAGTAATCACCACTTCCCCTTCTAAGTGTTTAAGAGACCATCTTTTTCATAACATATTCTAGGATCTGCCAGAAATTGGTGTCAGTATCACCAGACCAGAGTTTAAAGAATCCAACTTCTCCCTTTCAAAAATCATAGATTACCGTCAGGAACTCAGGAGAGATATCTGCAAACTTTTTCAGTTACCTGTAATGAGCTACTTATCCAGGTCTGATGACTTGAACTTATAAAGGACAGCTTAGATCTCTTAGGCAATTTTTCCTTTGCTTATATTTTCTGTTAACCATTGTCATCCAATACTTCTAAGCCTAAGGTCATTCCTCTTAATAGAGAAAAAAGAGGCAAAGGAGGAACTGAAAAGCTCTCTGCTATCAATTCATCATCCTCTACCCTGGCTTGTCGTACTTAGTTACCTGCCCTCATTTTTGGCTTCTCTACAGGTCTTGAAAAAATCTACATTAAGAGATGAGTTTTCTATACACAGACAGTTCTCACTTTATGTAAACCCACATTATGCAAACTTGACTTTATGTAAAGAATTCTAAAAGAAAAGATGGATCTAAATACTTCAAGATTTTTAAGTTAAAGACTAGTTACTATTGTTAGATTGGGGGCGGGGGGCAGAAAGAGACCTTCTGCCCAAATATCTCTTAAAATATAAAGTCTAAGTGCAGTGGATGGGGAAGGGGCAACATATGGCACACCTATGTTAACTTTACTGTACAGGGCTGTGCAAACATTATCATTAACTTTATCATTTCATAATTCTGTTTATCATGGTACAATATTTAATATGCCCACATTTTAGTACATTTTATGACTTGTGTAAAGGTATTATTTTGTGCATGCCTTTGTTACATAGACTAAGTGAAGTGGGTGGGTATGGACAAATTTGCATTACATAAAAATCGCTTTACATAGAAGTCTATGGAATGGTCTGCTTACATAAAATGAGAACTGTCTGTGGTAATGTGGGTGCCATTAGGTGGTACAGTGGAAAAAACACTGGGCCTGGAATCAGAAAGGGCTGAATTCAAACCCTGGCCTCAGATACTCACTAGCTGTTCGACCCTGGGTAAGTCACTTAAATCTTTGTTTGCCTCAGTTTCCTTAACTGCGAAATGGGGATAATGACAGTGCCTACTTCCCAGGGTTGTGGTGAGGATCCAAATGAGACAATAATTATAGAGTGCTTAGCACATAGCAAGCTACATAAATGTTAGCTATTGTTATGTTAATCTCTTTAGACATTTACACCTTTCTTGCCTCATTGGAAACCTTTGTTATGTCGTTAGAATCTCACTCTTCAACCAACTTCTCCTGTAGAATCTTAGGCCTTGGCATTTTTCCCTTTCTTTCTCCGAATTCTTTTACATTTACTCTCCTGGTTAATTGTACAATATAGCCAACAGGTCAGACTTGCAGAAGGTGCCATTCCTTTTCCAGTTCTATGATCTCCATTGCCTAGGACAGCTATGTTCTACATAGAGAACAATTTGGAACTTTGCCCAAAGGGCTATAAATTATACATACCATATGATCCAGCAATACCACCAACTAGGCACACCAAGGAGATCAAAGGAAAAGGACCCGGATGTGCCAAAATATTTATAGAAGCTCTTTTTTATAGTGACAAAGAATTGGAAACTAAGGGGATGCCCATCAATTGGGGAATGGCTGAACAAGTTGTCACATATGAATGTGATAGAATACTATTATGTTGTAAGAAAGGATGAAGGTGATTGTTTCAGAAAAACCTGGGAAGACTTATATGAACTGATGCAAATGGAGCAGAACTAGGAGAACACTGTACACAGTAACAGCAATGTTGCAATGATGATCAACTGTGAAAGACTTAGCTCCTCCGATCCACCACAACTCCAAAGGACTCATGATGAAAAATGCTATCCACCTCCTGATAGGGAACTGATGGACTCAGAGTGCAGACTAAAGCATATTTTTTCTTTATTTTTCATGCTTTTTAATTTTTTCACAGAACATGGCTAATGCAGAAATCATTTTTGCATGATTTCATATTATAATGGCTATCCTACTTCTTGCCTTTTCAATGGGTGGAGGGTGAAGGGTAAAGGGAGAGAATTTGAAACTGAAAATAATTTTTTTTTTAGAAAAAATGTCATCTACCCCCATCCATTTATTTTACAGATGAGGAAAATGAGGCCTGAGAAGTAAAGTGATTTACCTGAGATTACACAAGTAGTAAGTCCCAGAGCTGGGATTTGAACCCACATATTCTGACTCTAGAGAGAGCACTTTTTTACCACACAAAGCCTTTTGACCCACTACAAAAACTCTATAAAGTAGGTAGCATGTTAATATCTCAATTTAATAAATTGAGAAACTAAGATTCAGAGATGTTTAGTGATATACTCAGAACCACAACTAGTAATTGACATAGACAAGATTCAGACCCAGGTCTTCTGCCTCTAAGCCTAGGGCCCTTTGCACCTCACCAAGGGTTCTTAACCTGGATCCCTGAAATTATTTTTAATATATAATTTGATAATTAATTTCAATATGATTGGTTTCCCTTGTAATCCTATAAACTGTATGCGTTTATAAAATTATGGTGAGAAGCTTCTCCAGACAGCCCAAGAGGGTCCATGACACACGAAAAAGAGATGAAGAACCCCTGAATTATACCACACTGCTTCCGTGGGAAGATTTTGAAGAGATGTGCTTTTAAATATCTAAAAGGCTGTAATATGGAAGAGAGATTGGACTCGCTCTGCTTGTCCTCAGAATGCAGAGCTAAGATTGATGGATGGAAATTACAGGGAGGCAGTTTTTTTTGGTTCAATATTAAAGAACTTTCTAAAAATAAAAACTGTCCAACCATGAAATGAGTTGCCTCTCAAAGTAGTGAGTGAGCTTCTCATCACTGGAGATGTTCAAACAGAGGCTATATTTTTTTAAAAATCTGCATTTAAAAAAAAAGGTTACATGAAAGCCCAACTTTGATACTGACTGGTTGTAGAACCAAATGAGATAATTAGTATAAAATACTTTAAATCCCATATAAATAACTGCCTAAATCTCATATAAATATCAACTGTTATTATTATGGCCATTTGTCAGATGTAGAGGGGATTTCTGCTTCAGTCGGGAGGTTGGTCTCAAGGCTACATGTGGCCCTCTAGGTATTCATGTGCGGCCCTTTGACTGAATCAAACTTCCAAATCTAAACAAACAGATTTGTTCTGTGAAGTTTGGATTCAGTCAAAGGGCCGCACATGAGGACCTAGAGGGCCACATGTGACCTCGAGCCATAGGTTCCCCCCGCACCCCTGGTCTAGACGGTCCCTAAAGTTTTTTCAGTGGTTCCATAAGTCATTGAGGATCAAATGAGGCAATATCTGTTAAGTGCTTAGTGCAATGCCTGGCACATAGAAGCTGCTTAATAAATGCTTGTTTTAACCCAGCCCTGGTTCACCCACTTTGGGCATTAGTCACAACTTGACCAGGAGATCCTGGTCTGTAGTTTAGCATGTTCTCTCCTATTTTAGGCGGACCTCTGTGAAGTCATTAATGTAACTGAAAGTGAACAAAAAAATGGCCAAGATTCTCCTTGCCTTCTTCTTCTTCCCTTGATGCCAAGTCACCTCCCAGTTCGCTGATCACCAGAAATCCTCCTAATATTTTTTGTAAACTAGAATTTCGGAGCCTGAAAGGAATCCTGAAAGTTCATTCAACCCAACCTTCCACCTCCAAGCATTTAGTGTGTTAGCAAAGGCTGCAAAGATGGAAGGACACAGCTGGGATCACATAATGGAGTTAAATTTTGCGGGCCTCACCTGCCCCAGGGTCAGGGAGAATGAGGGATTTAATCTAGTTTCCCATTGTGTTCAGTGCTAATGTACAATGCTTAGACCGGCCTATCTTTTGAGAGGTTCATGGTAAAATGGGTCATTGAGTTTGGCAGTGAAATGTCAATATCAGGTACCCAAGAGAGCAGTGGTTCCATGTTTGTCTGCTTCATTGATTTCAACCACTCAGTGAATGTCCATGTTATCTGAAACAGATCTTTTCCACGTATAATTTTGAGTCTTGTCCAAATGATTGGTTCCACTCAAGATCAGCCAGCATAACGATGTGCAAAGAATGCCAGGCTTGGGACCAGGTGGTCTGAGATTCTAGTCTTCTATCTTACTGTGTGAAAAGGACTAGAAGACTTCCTTAGGCAAATCATGTCACCTCAGTCTTAATTTATCCATCTATAAAATGGGAAAAACATTTTATATAATATTATTCCCTTTGAAAAACTTAATGCTACAGCCAACCTGTTCTGTTTTCTGCCCCCTTTACTACTGTATCCTTCTGTTCAACCCAGTCCCAAAGCCTGGAATGCCTTGCCTCGCCCTCTTCACCTATGGACCCTACGTGTCTTTCAAAGCCTAAGTCAAACCTTAACTCTTTCCTTATATCCACTCAGCTGGTCATTGTACTGCTCATTCCTCATGTGGCTCCATAGCTTGTAACCCTCTGATGTAGATATGATATATTATTATACATATCATATATTCTAGATCTGGGGATCTTGTCCCACCTTTAGATTATAAGCTCTAGAAGGACCATGATGATGGTTTTTTCCTAAATTTTGTAGCTCTCTTGGCCCGTAGAAATGTGCTTTACACACACAGTAGGCCCCTAATAAATGTTTGTTGTGTTAATAACAATAATTAGCATCTATTTGATGTTGTTTAGTCAATTTTTCAATTGTGTCTGACTGTTTGTGACCCCATTTAAAGTTTTCTTGGCAAGACTACTGGGGTGGTTTGCCATTTCCTTTGACAGCTCATTTTACAGATGAGGAAACTGAGGCAAACAAGGCTAAGCGACTTGCCCAGGATTACAAACCCTGGTGTCTGAGGCTGGATTTGAACTGAGGAAGATGAGTCTCCCTGACTCCAGGCTCAGCATTCCATCTACCACGCCCCCTCGCTGCCCTAACATTTATGTAGCTCTTCAAAATTTTGTAAAGCACTTTATACATATTATCTCATTTTATCCTCATAACAATCCTGTGAAGTAGCTGTTATTACTGTCGGTATTCTACAGATGAGTAAACCAAAGCTGAGAGCTTTCAAGTGACTTACCAAGGGTCACACAGCTAGTAAATATCTGAGGGAGGATTGGAACTCAGGCCTTCCTCCTGATTGGAAGTCTAGTGCCCTGTATATGCTTTGGATAAAATACAGTCTCAAAGGATTCAACACTAGAAGAGACTTTAAGAAATGGTCTACACCCCTCACGACTTGCCCAAGATCACATGACATTGCAGTAGTAGGGGGTTTTGATCCTGTCTTTACTCCAGATCTGGCATTCTTTCCACCATAACCACTATTTTCTTTTTAGGAATAAGTATTATTAGTAATAATACATTATTTTAACATTTTATGAATTTTACTAAGTTTTTTCCATTTGTTCTTCCCAGCCATGTTATGAAGTGAAGGAGGGATAACACGACAGATAATTCTCCCCAATTTGCAGATGAGGAAACTGAGTTTTGAAGAAGTGACATCATTTGCCCATGATCTCACAGTATGCAGACTACTTTTTCTCAGCCATGCTTTTATAGAGATGCCATTGGCTAACTCAACCACTCAAGAAAGGGAGGGCAGCAAGCTGCCAATAAGCCCTTAGTTCTCCATGGACAACTTTCAGATAAAGCTCCTAGCTGGGCCTGCTCTTTACCTGCCCCTGGGGGGGCACCAAAGGAAAAAGGACATTCCCCATTCTCCTCCCTACCAGGAGTTCCAGGAAGCGAAAAGGGAGTAATGACCTACTTTGTGTTCCCCAAACAAGCTTTATATTTTCTCACCTGGATATGCAGTTGTTCACACTTCTTCTTATAACAAAACCATCCTGCTCCCCCTCTTTAGCTGAATTCCATTCCTATCTTTTAAAGTCACCTCAGAAACCCCCCTCCTTCTTGAAGCCTCTTCCCATCCCTCCTACCATGAGTTCTCAATCAACGAGTATTTATTATGTACAGTTATCCCTTCCACATCTTGGCTTTCCCCATCACAGTTTTGATATAGTGATATATCATGGTTGGCATAAGAAATTAAATGGGAATTTTGGCATAAGAAATTAAATGGGAATTTGGTTGCCTGCAGAAACTGCAGACAACAGGCAAAGGCCAGCAGACAGTACAGAACAAGGTTTAGAAACTCAGAAATGCATAAAATATATGTATAGTATTGTGTACTGTATCAACATATTTTCTTTTAATACCATAATAATTTACACTTTTTCTCTGGTACAAAGGGAGGGCCAAAACAATTTTATGTGGATTTTCCAGATCACAGGGGTGCTGCACCCCTAACTCCTGCAATATGGAAGGGATTTAACTGTACTAGGAACTGTGCTCAGCACCACCCCTGTATTCAAGAAGCTCACATTCTAATGGAGGAGATGACACGCAAATAATTAGGTACCTGCAAGAGTTGATGGAGGTGAACTCAGAATGGAAAAGCACTAGCAGCTAGAGACCAGGAGAGACCTCCTGCAGAAAGTAGTGTTTGACCTGAGTGTTACAGGATGTCAGGGACTCTAAATGGTGGAGATGAGAAAGGAAAGCATCCCAGGAGTGGGAAACAGCCAGTGCAAAATCAGGAAGATGAGAGATGGAGGATGTATTTGAGGAACTGCAAGCAGTCCAGTATTGCTGGATTATAGAATGCATGGGCAGCTAAGTGGCACAGAGGACAGAGTGCCAGGCTTGAAGTCAGGAAGACTCATCTTCTTGAGCTCAAATCTGGGCTCAGGCACTTACTAGCTATGTGACCCTGGGCAAGTCACTTCACCCTGTTTGTCTCAGTTTCCAGCAAAATGAGCTGGCAAAGGAAATGGCGAACCACTCTAGTATCTTTATCAAGAAAACCCCAAAAAGGGTCACAAAGAATTGGACACACCTAAAAAACGACTGAATAACAAGAGTGCATGAAGGGGAGTAAGCTGTCGGAAGGCTTGAAACCTAGGAAGGGGCCAGGCTATAAAGAGTTTTAAATTCCAAACAGAGGACTTTCTATTTGATCCTAGAGGCAATAGAGAGCCATTTGAGGTCACGGAGCAGGAGTGTGACGTGGCCAGACCTATTCTTTAGAAAAATCACCTTGGCAGCTGAGAGGAGGATCTGAACTTGCATAACACTTTGTTTTCCAGCTCTATAACAAATTTTTCCATAAGTTTTCCACTCATTATGAAATATATGTGCTATACGATAGATGGGAGTCATAGAGCTTGACTTAAAAATCTCTGCCTCTTATTGCCTAGGTAACGTTGGTTCAATTCAATTCAATAAACATTTCTTAAGTGCTTACCATGTGCCAGGCACTGTGCTAAGTGCTGGGGATACAGAAAGAGGCAAAAGACAGTCCCCACCCTCAAGGAGCTCACAAACAAACAACCAGCAGTCAGCATTCTTACTTGAAAAAGTTACTAACCTGTATATTTTCTCTTCATACAAATGTGTATAGATTTATATGTAAGCATATATCTATATAAATTCATATGTAAATGCATGTCTTCTTTTGGTCAAAACACTTAATTTCACTGGCCCTCAATATTCTCATCTGTAAATAAGATTGAACTAGGTGAGCTTTGGTCCCTCTAAATCTGTGATCCTATGAATTTCTCTTGCCTACTTCATAGGAGTATGGCAGGAACCCCATGGGTCCCATCTACATGTGAAGGACTGCTATTGTTTATCCAAATTAGCTTTAATTAATTAATGATTAATTAATTAAATTAATTAATTAATGATTAATTAATTAATTAAGGACATTGGTTCTTAAGATGTTGTTATCAGGGACAGGTCAGCAGTGCCTTTGGTGTTAGATGCCTACCCTGACATTATCACTGCTCTGCTCTAGGGGCATCATTTCTAGTTCTCTGGAAGACATGTCATCTGTTTCCTAGATCCAGAGTGGTATCTCTGAGGTTCACAGAAGGTCTGGCCATGGTGCCCAGAGTGGAAGTATTGTTCAAAGATGCCATCTTTGTAAGTGCAGGAACAGAGAGAGCATGGAGAGCCAGGGAGACGTCTATTCAACCAAATTCCACTCGGCTGGCATTTGTAAAGTTCCACCCCAACCTCATCCCCTACATGCAATGCATTATGCTGGGGCCCAGGGGTGGAGAACCTGCAGCCTTGAGGCCACATGTGGCCCTGTAGGTCCTTGGGTGAGGCCTTTTGACTGAGTCCAAGTTTTACAGAACAAATCCTTTTATTAAGGAGATTTGTTCTGTGAAGCTTGTATTCAGTCAAAGGGCTGCACTTGAGGGCTTAGAGGGCCCCATGTGGCCTCAAGGTTCCCCACCCTGCTAGGCAATGGGAAAATAAGATTAAACAATATACGATACTTGCCTTCACAAACCTCAGAGTATAGTAGGGTACTACAACACATAAGTAACGAACTAGGCTGCAAAATATAATGTCAGAAATATAAAAAGTGCACAGACAAAATGCTATGTTATATCCTAGGAAAAAAAATTAATTTCCAGCTGGAAGGATCAGAGAACCTGAAAAGCCAAGATGACTTCCTAAAGGAAGTAGCATTTATACTGGATCTCGAAGGATCAAGAGGATGTCAACAGCAATTAAATCAATTCATTTCCATTCGAAGTACATTATTAATCACCTACTGCATACTGGGCACTGTGAGAGGTTCTGAGGTTACAAAGACAAAAATAAAACACTGCCCTCAAGAGAGGAGGAAATAAGTATTTATGTAGTACCTACTATGTACTAGGCCCTGAGCTTTTTGTTTTGTTTTAAAAATATTTTCTCATTTGATCCTCACAACAATCTGGTAAGGTGGGGGATATTACTATCCCTCTTTTCCAGATGAGGAAATTCAGGGGAAGAGAGATTAAGTGGCTTGCCCAGGATCATACAGCAAGTAAATGCTGATTATGCAGCAAATCAGATTTGAACTCAGGTGTTCCTGACTCCAAGCCTAGGATTCCATCCGTTCTAGCACCTAGCAATCTCGTAGTTGTTTTTTTGTTTGTTTGCTTGTTTTGTTTGTTTTTTTTAATAAGAGGGACAGAGAGGAGTTCATTTCAGGCAAAGGGAACAGAATAACCAAAGAACACTGGAAAGAAAGTGTAGGGCAGGAAAGACAGACAGCCT
Source organism: Trichosurus vulpecula (assembly GCF_011100635.1). Lineage (NCBI taxonomy): Eukaryota > Metazoa > Chordata > Mammalia > Diprotodontia > Phalangeridae > Trichosurus > Trichosurus vulpecula. Next base: position 378,223,859 of record NC_050573.1, read on the forward strand.
AACATGGTTGAGGTGCAGAGTACCCCAGGGAAAGGCATTTTCACCTGGAACACAGGGCTTAGGGGGTTTAGGGTTTAGGACAAGACTGTCAAGGCCTCCTAATGCTCTTTCTTCTCCATGTCCCCCAAAGGCTGTTAGGGCAGCCTCACTGGAAGTGAGAGCCCATCTAGTTACCTCACACAATAAGCAAAAAGGTCACATCTACCACCTGGGTGTCGTCAGGACTCTGGAGTCCTTGAGGAGCCTATACCCATGGCAGATCCCTCTAAATTAATGTTTGTATTTTCCCAAGGGACTCCAGGAGACAGACAAGCCTTCAAGACCCAAAAGAATGAGTCTTTAATGAGTGTCTGAGGCCATTTCACCTTGCTCTTTGCTTGGCCTTCACACCCAAGGACATCCTATTAGCTAAAGGCAAGCAAGGTGGCCTAGCCACTTCCAACTCCAAGACCTTCTCTTCCCTCTAGCCAAACCCCGACACTCCAGGAGGTACTTAAGGGAACAAAGGCTGAAAATTTAGAAAAATACCTCTGAAAAGGAGGCAAAGGGCAAGTTCACACTGGATTCACAAGATTCGAGACACCTGATCAAAGTCACCATAGGGCAGAACACAATCAAAGAGTGTCTACAGGCTTGTTCCTGCCTAAGGTGGGTTCTCACGACTTGTCAGTGACTCTCTATGGCCTACAGGATTAAGTCCAAGTTCCTTAGCCTGATATTCAAGGTCCTCCATGAACTGAATGAATTAATAATAAGTATTTATTAATTATTACATTCCAATGTTGTTCAGATTCCTTCTTTTCTTCACCACCTTCTTTTTTTACAAAGAAAGAAGCAGGAAAAAAAGAGAGAAAAAAGTAGAAAAGCATAAAGTGGATGAAAACACACAATTAATAATCATCCATGGATATGAATGGGATGAACTTACCCATAAAACAGAGGAGAAGAGCAGAATGGATTAGAAAACAGAAGCCAACAATATGCTATTTACAAGAAACTCCCTTGAAACAGAAAGATTCATACAGCTAAAATGAGAGGAAGAAGCAGGATTTATTGTGCTTCAGGTGGTTTAAAAACTGAGGACAGTAAACATCATCTCAGACAAGCAATAATCAAAGCAGGCATGGTTAAAAGAGATAAATAGTACAATTACATCCCACTTAAAGGTTCTTTATATAATAAAATATGAGCAGTATTTAATATATATGCATCAAAAAGCAGAGAGAGCATCTAAGTACTTAAAGGGAAAATTATTCCCTTTTTTCTCTGCTTCCCTTTCTCCCCGCCTCGCTTCTTTCCTTTCTTCCAGAAGCCTAGGCCTAGTGAAGGAGAGGGTTGGGGGGTGGGGTGCTGGCAGGGCTTGTTCTCTTTCTGTCCCCAGGTATGTCCCAGGACTCCTCCTCGCTGAGTCCAGGCCAGGCTTAGAATCTTTAACTAAATGACAAGGGGTAGGGTGGGGGTGGGGGGAGGGTGAAGAGCTAGATGACTGCAATGGATGGATGGAGAGATTGAAGGTTTGCATGGATGGGCCTCGGCTTGGACAGATGGGTGGCTAGCCTTGCTCCTTTTTTCAGCTCTGCCTCAATCCCTAAAGAAGGCAGAAGCAGGCTGGGTGGGTGGTTGGAGGAGGGTGCTGTTTCCCTGGCAAAGAAATCCTGAAGTGCTTCAGAGGTCAGTGTTCCAGGCAGCAGCAGCCACTCCTCATTCCCCACCATGACCAGAAGGAAGGTATGCCTGGACTCAAATCCAATTTTGTGGGCCTTACACTCCTCCTTGCAGATCCCATGATGAGTAATCATCATGGCAGGGGTGGGTGAGGAAGTGGAGAGAGGGAATCTTGGGGCTAGTATAATGAAATATTCAATGAAAAATTGCATTTCAGTTTAATTTTTAAAAATAAATTAATGAAAAGGAGAGAGAGAGAGAGAGAGAGAGAGAGAGAGAGAGAGAGAGAGAGAGAGAGAGAGAGAGAGGAAAATTACAGGGAATAATTAAGAGCAGAATTATAATAATCTTTGGGGATGTCAAAAAGCCCCTTTCAAAAAAGCTAGACAAATCTAACAAAAGGTAAACAAGAAAATTTTAATGATCTGAATAGGATTTCAGAGAAGTTAAATATAATAGCTCTCAGTTAATTATGGAATAATAGAAAAGAATATATACAGTTCTCAGCTATGCTTGCCATTGTTAAAAAAAAATCCACCATGGCTTAGAGCATAAAACTCTCAAAAATAAATACAGAAAATCACAACTACTGAATACATAATTTATTGGTCACAATATAATAAAAATGATAATAAGTAAAGGGTATTTGAAAAAAGAATTCAAACGTAAATGGTGAATAAATAACTTAATTCTAAAGAATAGGTAGGTTAAAGAACAAGTTACAATAAAGAACAAGAAACAATTACTAAACAAATACAAAAGAACAAGAAACAATAAATAATTTTTCTGCCTTTTATATGTGGAAACGATAATATAGTGTTCGTTGATGTCAGAGAGAGAGAGAGAGAGAGACAGAGAGAGAGAGAGAAAGAGAGAGAGAGAGAGAGAGAGAGAGAGAGAGAGAGAGAGAGAGAGAGAGAGAGAAAGGAGAGACAGAGACAGAGAGAGGGGAGAGGAAAGAAGAGAGACAAACAGAGAAGGATAGAGAAACATTGCACAAGATCCATGGGAAATTGCTAACCAATTTCATTTTCAAAAATACAGCCGGAAGATAGAAGCAGATGTAGGTTACAAGGCATGAAGACAAAGGCATGGCATATTCCTAAAAAACAGTGTCAGGTATTTTAAAGTTCAAAATGACTTGAGGTGAGAAAACGGTGAGGAAATATGGGGATAACAAAAAGGAATTTTTATCTATATTGGGGAAAAGAGGAGACTGACTCAAATTGATATTTCACTGCTGGATGTTGATGGAAAAATGATAATGGATGATGGAAGAAAGTCAGAGCCATCCAAATCTTATTTCACTTCTGTTTTCTTTTGCCAAGAAGCTTGAGTTTGGGGCTGGAAAGAATATAACAAAAAATAATTAATAGGGAATTAAAATAAAAAACAAGTTAAAATTACCAAGCCCAAATGAACTTTACCTCACGGCACTAAAAGAACTGATAGATACGATTCCTAAGCTATTTTCAATGAAAGATGAAAAATCTTTGCAAATGGGAAGGGTCATGCAAGACTGAATTAGACGATTGTTTTCTTGATTTTCAAAAAAGGGAAGAGAATAGACCTTGACTTTAATTCCTGAGAACATTCTAGATCCTGTCATTAAAAGAGTAGCTGGTGAACATTTAGAGACTGAAGCAAGAGCCAATAAGGCTTCAAGAATAGATTATGCCAGACTAACTTCACTTTCTTTATGACAGGGTTACTAGATGCTTAGATCAAGGGAACATTATAGATCAAGTACATATAGATTTCATCAAGGCCTTGATTAAATCTCTCCTGGTATCCTCAAGGATAAGATGAAGCTATGTGGACTAGGCAATTGTACTGTCAGGTAGATTTGGGAATAGCTAAATTACCAGAACCAAAATGTAATCATTAATGACTCAATAGCAACTTGGAAGGAGTTCTTTAGTGGAATGTCTCCAGAGATCTGTCCTTGGCCATGAGCTGTTTAACATTTTTTTCAGTGACTTGGATGAAAACATAGTCAACATGCTTGTCAAATTCACAGATGCCACAAAGTTAACTAACATGTTGGATTACAGTCAGGATCCAAATAGATATATTAACAGACTAGAACAACAGGCCATATTAAATGACAAAGCTTACCCTCGAGTTTTTAAAAAATCAACTTTACAAACATAAGATAGGGGGTGATCTGGTTAGATTGAATAGTTCATGTTTTAAAACATCATGGGGTGGGAGAGGTGGAGCTAGTGGTGCAGTGGATAGAGTGCTGGCCCTGGAGTCAGGAGGATCCGAGTTCAAATGTGACCTCAGACACTTACTAGCTGTGTAACCCTGGGCAAGTCACTTAACCCCAATTGCCTCACCAAAAAAAAAATCATGGGGGTGGGGGAGGTAAACCCCAAACTCAATATGAGTCAACACAATGTACCAATAATGCTTAAAATAATAACAATAACGACCATTATTATATCAAGAATAAAGGAGGTAAGAGACTGACTGCATTTTCAGTTCTAGGTGCTAAACTTTAGATAACATATTCAGAAGTTAAAGTGTGTCCGGGGGAGGACAACAAGAATGGGCCTCGAGACCATGCCCTGCATGGGTCAGTTGGAGGAATTAGGGATGTTTATCCTGGAAAAGGGAAGAGTTGAGAGGGACCTAGGGTAATGGGAGTAGCATAAAGTTATAATGGAAAGAGTCCTGAACTTGAAGTTAGGTAAACTATGGATTCGAATCCTGTTCTTAATGTTAATGAGCTTTGTGACTATGGGAAAAGCTATTAATGGGATAACAAAAGTAAAAATGAAACAAGATAACACCCGGAAAGTACCTTGTAAAACCCTAAAAGTGCTATGTAAATGCTGGCTATTAATATTGTTGGTATTGTTATTAATGCCTTTCACTTTCTCCTCACAATAACCCCAAGAGGTAGTACCATTATTACTCCAGTTTGACATATGAAAAACTGAGGCAGATAAAATTTAAGTGACTTGCCCAGGGTCACACAGCTTGCAAGTGTCTGAAGCAGGATTTGAACTCAGGTCTTCCTGATTCCAGGTCTAGCACCGTATCCACTGCGCTACCTAACTGTACCTATCAATTATTAATTTATTAATTAAACTCTCTGAGTCTCAGTTTCCCCATGTGTAAAATGCAAATAATGCAGTGTAATAATGTAGTATCTACTTCGCGCAATTGTTGTAAGATTCAAACGGCGTAGTGTGTGTCAAAGCTTTAAAAGCCACACAAATATCGCCTGTTATTACTTTTCTTGGCCTCAATGGGTAGAAATAGGCGACGGGAGCAGAAAGGCAGATTTGGGCTCGTTGAAAGGGAAACCGTCTTAACAATGAAAACTATTCAGAAGAGGAGTAGGCTGTTTTGAGAGGCAGCTCCCGGCCCCCTCTCCTGGGATCTTTAAGCAAAGACTAGATGACAGCCTATTTGGAACGGTGTAGACAGGATCCTTGGTAAGGTACGTGTTAGAATAGACGTTGCTCTCAGTTTCCTACAAGAGATTAGATTCTACAATCTGGGGGTCCATCCGATGGCTCCTGAGAGTGGCCATGACTTTTCTGGATAAAAGGAAAACCAGGCCTTGGAGTCCCATAGGAAAAACCTGACTCCAGACCTCTGTTACCAGGGAAGGGGTATAGAAAAAGTGAGATACTCTGTGGGAAAGTGCTTTCATAAGTAAAAACTATAGCCGTGTGAACTATCAGAATTAGGGTCATCTTTATGTGTAGGCCAAGTGGGGAACCAATTTAATTAATTTAACAAGCAGCTAGGTGGCTCAATGGGTAGAGAACTGGGCCTGGAATCAGGAAGATCTGAGTTCCAATCTGGCCTCAGACACTCACTCACTAGTCAAGTCCCTTAACTTCTGTTTGCCTTAATCCACTGGGGAAGGAAATGAAACCACTGCAGTTTGTGTGCCAAGAAAACTACACAAGCAGTAAGGTCCATGGGCTCATGAAAAGCTGGGCATGATTGAACAATAACACGGGCTGGGCATGGTGCCAGATATGAGGCATACAAAGACAAAAATACATTCTCTGTCCTCAAGGAACTTAATTCAATCGCAGGAGAAACAGGTAAACAAACTGGTCAAAGTATATGCATAGGAAATACAAGGTAGTTTTTGAGAAGGGAGATTTGGGAAAGTTTAAAGAACTCAAGATGATAGCATCAGAGGCCTAGAGCTGGAAGGAACCCTAGAAGCCAATTAGTACAAGCCTCGCATTTTACAGATGAAGAAATTAAGGCCCAGAGTAGGCAAAAGACTTGTCCAAGATCATACAGTTAGTAATCTTCAGATGGGATCTGAGCCCAGGTCCTCTGACCAGGGTTTTTTAACCATTTTTGTGGCACGGGTCCTTCGGCAATCTGGGGAAGCCTAGGGACTCCTCAATAATATTTTTAAATGCATTAAAAACATAGGATTACAAAGGAAACCCATTCTATTGAAATATGATTCTCAGAATATCTTTAAAAATAAAATCATGGACCCCAGGTTGAGAACCCCCTGCTCTACGAGTCAGTGGTTTTTTTCCGTGGTATTATAGCCTCCTCCTACTTTTTAAAGTAAGGCACACTGATACTTATCATGGTTTTTTTTCATTGCATGCCTATGATACCAGTTTAACATAGGATTTTTTTTTCCTATAATGCTTCGTTCTCTGCAAATGGAAAACACTGGCTTTCATTGCATGCAGCCCAGTGTCACAAAGGGCCTGAGTTGGGTGTCTGAAGCCTTGGCTTCTGGTCTTCTGACTCTGACTCCAACTGGCTACCTAGGCAAGTAAGTGCTTTTAGGGACACCAGAGAATGCCTTTTTTTTGAGAGGGGAAGGCAGGAAAACTGGGGTTAAGTGACTTGCCCAAGGTCACACAGCTAGAAGAGAATGCCTTTTCTTCCCAATTATGTTATAACCATTTAAGAAACTGCAGTCATGCTACTCTTGTATCCCCGGTGGTGTTTAGCACATTCTGGGCACACAGTGGCTACTCAATCAATATTTGTTGGTTAATTATTTCACAGAATTGCAGGATTTCAACAATGAAAGGAATCTCACAGGCTACCTGGTCCACCAAACACGTGGACTCCGATCTATAGCATGCCCCCATGAGGAGAGGCATTGCAACCTTTGCTGTGAGACCTCGGGGTGAGGACGTGGAAGGTACCTCATCGTACTGGAAGCTGCTCCCTCCCAAGGCGGCCCCTTCTGTGTTGGGAGAGCTCCACTCAGTAAGAAGGTTGTCCTTACCAAAATTTATCTCTCTACATCTTCCACTCTTTGGGAATCATGTAATCACAGAAACTCAAAAGTTGGCAGCCATCTCAGCAGCCATCTAGGCTCCAATAGAACCAAGCTATCGTCAGGCCTATCCTGAGCTAGCATCACATGTACTACATGCCAGACAAGTGCTCATCTCCCTTGCACTTGAAGACCTCCAGGGTAGGGGAGCCAGTCCCTTCACAAAGGAGTCTGTTCTCTTTGGAATAGCTCTTTTTAGCACTGACTAAGGGATATGAGAGGTTTTTTTTTTTTTCCTTTCTCAAATCATGAAAATAGATCGGCCATTATAATCAAGACCAGCTGGTAACAAAATTGTGAAGTCAAAGAAATTCATATTTAGTACTCCCAGCCTCCTTCTTCTTCTCCCTTCTTCCCTCATCCCTTCCCCAGGCTGCTTATATTGATCCTCTTTGAGAACAAAGGACGACAACAGCCATATTCCTCATATCTATAGTCTTGTCCCTATCAAACCTGCTCTAAGGAGAGGACCTAATGAACTCATTCACACCGGGGTTTCAATGACTGATGATAACTTAATGTGAAACCCCATCTCTAAAGAGAAGGTTAAAGAAAGGGAAGAAGGTGGGGCAAGGAATACTGAAGTATGCTAAGCTCTTGAGGGGACGTTATTGGGGTGCACTAGGGGTTAGACAGAAGTAGTTTGATCCTCACTACAAAAAAAAAAGATTACAAGCAGATCAAGAAGACAAGGCAATAGGGTTGCTGTGAGGAAAATGCTTTGCAAATCTTAAAATTTTATAGAGAAAGAGACAAGGCAGAATCCAGTGCTAGGCTTTGTGTTAAATGACAAATGTGCATGGATTAGTTAGGACTTCAACTGGATCTTGAAAGAGAGTTGGGCTTCATTGTTGCTATTGTTTGTCCTTCATTCTTGAAGACGACCATGACATCATGAAGGTGACATCGAAACTTGCAAGTGAATTGGATTTAAGTGAGGCAGGGCTGTGCAAAGTCAGCAGCCTCACTCTCTTCTCTGGAGCCATCTGGGTCCAGTGGCAAGATACAGATCAGGACAACAGGTGATGGCCCCGGATGCAGTGGAGATGCATCCCCCTGAATTTAAACAATGCATTTCTCCTCCCAGCCCCACCTGATGTTCCCACTGGAAACTTTAAGCCTCTACTATCATACAGTAACATTTCTCAAAAATAATTATGGGCCATGGAAAGGGGCCCCTCCTGGATCACTGGCTTGTCGTGGGAGGAGGGCTTATGTAGCTCAATGAAATTATGAGCTAGGCCACGCAGAATTAGCCAGGATGGACAGGCTATAGTGGAGAGTTCTGACAAATGGTGAACCACTGGAGAAGGAAATGGCAAACCACTCCAGTATCTTTGCCAAGAAAACCCTATGGACAGTATATCAATATTGCATATAGAAGGTCCTGGCATGCTATGTCCATGGGGACACGGAGAGTCAGACACAACTGGATGACTGAACAACACCAACAAATGGAAAGTGGAATTTTCTGACATTATTAAATATTTGAATTTTTTAGAAATTCATACTAAAAAATGCAAGTCCCACCCTAGGCAGCTGTTTACCTTTAGTAATATCTGAGCAATGGGGGGTAATCTAAAGAGCGATAGATTTCCACTCCCAGTCCTTGGACTGACCCATGCCCTGATCACTGGCCACTTCTCTAGGGCTCCATCACCATCAAAAACAGCTTAAAATTCTCCTTGGCCAGTTAGGCTTAAACAAGATGGCAGGGTCCAGTGGTCTGTACAAAAGCACAGGGCCGATTGCATCTGCTATGACCGCCCTCTCTCCTCACCCTGTAGGGACTCACCTCTAGTCTTGTAGTAGTCATGTTCTAGCTCCTCTTCGTCTTCAGACTCGTAGTTCAGCAGCTCCTCCTCATACAGAGCTAAGAAGTCAATATCTTTCTTCCTTTTTTTCCTCTGGGGCATCATTTTGCCAGCTTACTATTTCCAGGAGGCTCTGGCCCTGGATCTTCCTTGCTCAGCTGCTCTAGCCTTCCTTTCACCCCCCAGTTCTTTGACTGAGTTCCTCCTGGTCTTAGAATTCCCTTCTATAACCCACCCTCCTGGTCCTGGAGAGAGGCACCCATCTGGGGTCTTTCCAGGGCTTCCTCTCTTTCTTGTTCTCACTCCCTATCTCCAATCTCCTATGCTTTCTCCAACAAAGCTACCTCTCCCACCCCCAGCACCATGACCACACAGTGGTGGCTTACTTCACTTACTTCACCAGTTGTCTCTGGGTTTTTATTTCTGGCCTTCCCTCACCTCCTCCCCCACTTCCCTCTCCTCCTTATATCTTCTCAGCCAGCTCCTCCTCCCGTATCTCAAGCTGCCTCTGGGGTTTCTCCTTTGGGGCATCATCATTTATTCATCAGTGCACAGGACCGACTGTAATTTCTTACTCCCCTTTTCCTTTCCTTCTCCCTGACTCTTCTGCCCTTTGGCCTGAATTAAGTTATGGGGCCCCTGGCATCGGTTGCTGGCTGACCCCCTCTTAGCGCCTTCTGAAAATGAGTCACAGGTAGGATAATGGGATCATAGGTTAGAGGGGGAAGGGACCTGAGAGGCCAAGCTCCTCATTTGGCAGATAAGGAAACTGATAGTCAGAAATGTTGAGCCCCTTGCCCGCTGTTTTGCAGGCATCAAGTAACAAATTCTGGATTCGAATTCAGGTCCTCTGACTCCAAGGCCACAGTGCCACACTCATGATCATAGACACCTATGGTTCATGCTTCCCCAGAATTCAAAGTTGCCATTCTCTCTGTGAAAGGCTCTTCTCTTTGAAGATCAAGTAAGATAGTATTGGTAAAAGCACTTTGCACAGTGCCCCGGACATAGTAGATACTTAAATGCTATCTTCCTACCTGTCTATGGCTCAATCAGGGAGATGATGGCAATCCCTCCTCCCTCCCTCTCTCCAAGTTAGTTTGGCTTTCCCTCCCAGTGAATGAGTCAGTGAGTCACTCCCATCCCTACCTCGAGGCACACAAAAAGAACAATGATCATAAACTGGACATGCTGTCTTCGAAAAACCAATAACTCCTGAGAGCTCTGGGGGGATATTTTTTAAAAAAAGAAATCAACCAATAAGGAAAAGCTCCATGTCTTACAATCCGGAGCTGCCCCTGCATTCCTGCTGTGGGGGCCTCTTGAAAAATGATTCTCCCTACCTAGGGTCCCCTTGGGGAGTCTTGGAGGAGACTAAGAGATCTGCCAGGCTCCTGTATCTGGGAGGCCTCGATTTCCCCTCCATTATTCATGGTGCCCTATCATCTTACTGAGCCAGGTTGCTTCCATCTTACCCGAATCTTTTCTTTTCCCCTATCGATGGTGACGACAACTGGGAAGTTTTGCACGTCACTGCTTCCCCCAGAAGCAAGTCACAGGCCATTTAGGGACACCTCTATTGGGCACAATCTACCCATCCTTCCCCAAAGGGAAGGCAGAGCAGGCTCTCAAGCCAGCAAGAGGCAGTTAACCAAGAGGACAGGTCGGCATCCCAGTGGTACTTCCTCCAATGCCTAGACCAAGAAGAGTGCCTTCATGGAGAGATCTACATCCTAGTCACACAGGAGACAAAGTCCCTGGAATATCAGGATGTCTTGTGCAATATAGCTATATGTGCGTGCAAGTGTGTGCTTTTTCTTAGTAGAAGAATAAAAGTAGGGAGCTTAAAACAACAACAACATGATTCAGCATATTGTAGAGGAAGGAGAACTCAGCTAGAAATTAGGAGACCTAATTAAGCAAATAAGCACTTATTAAGCACCTGCTGTGTGCCAGGCACAGTATTAGGCTGTAAGGATATAAACGCAAAGAATGAAACTATCCCTACTCTTATGGAGCTTACATTCTAACCAAGGAGACAAAAAGGGCATATAAAAGTACACACAGAATTAAAAGAATAAGTACAGAAACATTAAATACAAGATCATTAGGGAGAGAAGGCACTGGCACTTGGGTGGGGCAATCAGACAAGGCTTCATGTAGAAGATAATACTCGAGCTGAGTCTTGAAGCAAGAGAAGACTTGTGCGAGTCCAAGGGGAGGAGGGACTACATTCAGGCTTGGGGTACAGCCAGTGCCAAAGGCATAGAGACAGGAAGGAGGGTATCACGAGGGAGGAACTGAGAGAAGCTTTTGTGGCTGAATTACAAGGATAAGGATGATTGTCCCACAAGCCTGGAAAGATAGGTTGGGGCCAGGTTGTGAAGGCCTTTAAAAGTTAAACAGAGAAGTACTTATTTGATCCTAGAGGCAATAGGAAGCCACTGGAGTTGATTGCATAGGGGAGTGACCCGGTTAGACTTATAGGTAAGAAAAATCACTTTGACAGCTGTGTGAAGGATGGACTGGAAGGGGGAGAGATTTAAGGTGGAGAGACTGTTGCGATTTAGGGGTGTCAGGAACCCCAAAATGTAAGAGCAAAGGGCATGGGTCTACCTCAAAAGAATTCACTCCAGCCTTCTTTCAGTCCAAGTAGTTTATTAAAACATCGGATGGGGTGGACAGATTCCTAATGAGTCTGTGTTGTGACCCCAGGACAAACAGGCCAGATTTTAAGAATCTGAGCAGTTTAATGGGGGAAAGATGGACACTTTTATACCGAGGGACTATGGGAGGATCTGGATGGGATTAAGGAGTGGCAAGTAGCCTGGAGTGGGGCCACAATGAAAGGGCAGTTAAAAGGATGATTGACTGCGATGGCCAGGGGCCTCAGGTGAATGCCAGAGATCTGGGTTCAGAGGCTTTGTAGCAGGTCCCAAAGACATGGTCTTTTCCTTTTAGGGGTCCAGAGCAAATCCTATCCCCCATTAAGACCAAATAGGAGGCTGCTGAAATAACATAGGTGATGAGAGTCTGAACTAAGGTGACTTAAGTTCTGGTCCTGGCTTTGATGCTAATTGTGTAATGTTGGACACTTCCCATCTGTAGGTTTCAGTTTCCTGATCTGTCCAATAACGCAGTTGGATTTAAGGCCACTTCCAACTCTGACTCTCTATTCTTGTTTGAGCCATAGTTGGAGAAGATGATTGCAATGGGACAATTTTATAAATAAGCATAGAATGGATCCCAGCCTTTTCATATTCTTTGTTGGTCTACTTTCCCCATGGCAGCCAAATAAACTACCTTAGCACTTTTTGCTACTCATCCCAGATCAGCGTGCATATCCAAGGCAATAATATAACTAGCTTTTCAAAAGGAATCCCAGAAGTTCCTTCTAAAAAGTAATTGGTGCCAAAAAAAAAACTCTGGACAACTATTTGGAGGCAGTAAAAGCAAAGTTCGTTCAATCAGCTTCTTCCCTCTCCTGAAACTCACATGAGTTTCTTCCCTCTTAGTGGCCAAAATGCCAAGACCAAAAATCTTACCGGGTACCTATTATGTTCCAAGCCTGGTGCTAGAGCCAAATCAGAAGGAAATAGTGTGGTCCTCACCCTCAAGATATTAAGAAGACAAGAGAACTTCAAACCAATCAGCAATCATTCGTTAACTGCCTCTTGCATGTCAAGCATTGGGGGAGACACCAACCGTAGATAAAACATAATCCTGGCCTTCAAACTGGTCATCCAACATTAGAATAAGTCACCAACATGCCTAGAAGAAGGAAGAGAAGGAGAAGAACTGATACTGCATCTACTATGTGCCAGGGACTGTGCTAAGTGCTTCACAAATATCATCTCACTTGATCCTCACAACCTGAGAGGTAGGGGCTATTAATAACCTCATTTTACTGTTGAGGAAATTGAAGCAAACAGAGATTAAGTGACTTACCCAAGGGCATACAACTGAGTATCTAAGGCAGAATTTGAACAGAGGTCTTCCTGACTCCAAGTCTAGGGCTCTATCCTCTGTACCACCTAGCTGCTATGGTAAATTCATGAGAGATTTTTAAAAACCCCATTACTACCTAAGTTCTGAGGTCATCAGCTATTGCCAGGTAGGGAACAGGGTGGATGTACTGGACAAGGTAGTCTCTGAGTTCAATTTTAAAGGATAGGCAGGACTTAAGCAGATTTTAAATATGGAGAGGGATAGACTTCTGGGCATAGAAAAGAGCCTAAGCAAAAGAATGAAGGTGTTAGATCATGGAGTGTGCTAGGATAGAGACTTTATCCAATTTGCTTTAGCATAGATTTCACTAATTAAAATAATATGAGATAAAGTTGGAAAAGTAGGATGGCACCAGATTGTAAAGAGCCTTGAATGCCAAACAAAAAGGATTGGTTGGGAAGCAACACACATTGAAGGTTTTTAAGCAGAAGAGTAACATGGACAGATCTATGCATAAGGAATTTTTTTTTGGAGGGGGCAACTGGGGTTAAGTGACTTGCCGAAGGTCACACAGCTAGTGTGTCAAGTGTCTGAGGCTCCATTTGAACTCAGGTCCTCCTGACTCCAGGGCTGGTTCTCTACTCACTGTGCCACCTAGCTGCCCCCATAAGGATTTGTTGTTGTTGTTAGGAGCATGAAGAATGGATAAGAGTAACAAAAGAGGGGAAGCTATAAGGAAGCTATTGCAATATGTTCTAATCCAATGAAAGAACAAGACAGTGTAGAATCAAATACTAGATTGCCAGTCAGCAGCCTATAGGCAGAATGCTAAACATGGTACCTGAGACAATATTCAAAGGCAAATGGGTCAGACACCACAATTCTGCCCTCTCCTTGACACCTTGGACCACCTATGATCCTCACTTCCCATCTCCCATACAACCTCCCCCACCCCCAAATAAGGGAGTTTTCCATCCTTCTCATTAGATTACCACACACAGTCACCCTATTCCCTAGAAGAACCAGTTCTGCAGTCTAACCTCTTCCCAGTAAGTTTGACATTCTTCCATCATGAGAGTCAGTGTGCTTGCTACTCCAGCCCCCACCCCTCAGCACTCGAGAAAAATGGCCACAAACTAGGTGAGCTGTCTTTGAAAGGTTACCAAACTCTGTGCTCAAACTCAATGACTAATACAGTGAGTCCTAAAGAATTTAAGAGAAGGGAGAAGTCAGTGTGCTTCAGAGGAGTCTGAGAAGTCTCCCTAGAGGAGAAATTCTATGCTTTGATCCGAGCTTTGAATTTAGGTAGAATTGGGATGGATAGAGAGGAAAAGTGGGCCTTCACGGGACAGGAGAAAACATAAACAAAGGAGAGAAGGTTGGAATGATAACAAGAGGAATTAGGAGAGAGAAGGTCACTGATGGAGGCAGCTCTAATACCAGCACTATCTCAGCTCAGGTTGGGATGAAATGAGGCACTCACAAGTCATTGAACAGTTAACTAAAGGAGGCTTAATTTGCCCTAAAACAGCTAGGATATTCAACATGGGCACAGCAGCATTTAGCTTCTCTGGACATCACCCTCCCAGCTCTATCTCCACATGGCATGTATCTAGTCATTGGGTCAGGATATGGTAAAGGACATGGTGGCTTAAAGGGCCTTTAAAAATCCACCAAATCACAGGGGCTGTTACACCACACAGTTGGGACGGTTTATGCCCTTAAATGAAGCAACTTCAGGGAAGACAGGGTCAGTTGGGTCCCCAGGAAAGCTTTGTTGTCTTTTAAGGAAAACTAATTCATGTCGAAGGGCAACTAGGTGGCTCAGTGTTTAGGGTGTCAGGCCTGGAGCCAGGAAGACTCATCTTCTTGAGTTCAAATCTGGCCTGAGACACTTACTGGGTGTGTAACCCTGTTACTTAACCCTGTTTACCTCAGTTTCCTCAACCATAAAATGAGCTAAAAAGGAAACAGCAAACCACTCCAGTATCTCTGCCAAGAAAATCCCAAATGGGACCACAAGGAGTCAGACATGACTGAAAATGACTGAACGACGATCCATGTTTCAGGAGGAAAGAAGAAATGGACCTGACCTTTGTTGTGGGAAAATGCCAATTGGTATTAGTTTTAACCCACTCTATGGACGGCTCTCAGCACCTGTGCCAGAGGCCTGGAACCACAGAAACACAAAATGTCAAAGCTGGAGAAGCTCTTAGTTCAACCCTCTCATTTCCTCATTTATACTTAAACCACTAGAGGGCACTACCCATCACTAACCTTACCCTATTCAACCATAAGACTCAGGTACTGGGTAGCCCCACACTTACTTAGGCTCGTATATATGCTACGTATACTTTTGCTGTTGTCGTTCAGTCCTTTCTGTCATGTCCAACTCTTCATGACCCCATTTGGGGTTTTCTTGGCAGAGATACTGGAGGGGTTTGCCATTTCCTTTTCCATCTCATTTTACAGATGAGGAAACTGAGGCAAATAGGGTTAAGTGACTTGCCCAGGGTCACACAGCTAGTAAGTGTCTGAGACCAAATTTTAACTCAGGAAGAGGAGTCTCCCTGACTCCAGGCCCACCTAGCTGCCCCTCTACATATACTTACTTATACATATGCTTACCTAACATACACTGCACCTAACACCAGAGACACTTGGGAAAAATGTCAAGCTCTCTATGGTTCTCAGAGGCACTACTTCTACCCCAAAACTCAGCTCCATCTTTCTTGTAAGGGGCATCACTCATCTTATTAGTCAAAGTGTATGATCTATATGGTTTTATCTAATTAATTTTGGGCTTGAGCCCCCACTCCCTGGAAAAACCCTCTCTTTTTCTCCTTTTTCTCGTATTGCTATTCAATGGATCCAACCATGCGAACAAGCTGTAATGGATCCATCCCTAGAAACATGGCCATAGTCCTTCAGTTACTTCTGGAAAGAGGCAGCCCTTCACTAATACCACAGGCATGCCCTAAACCCAGGTATTCTCATACATAGTTCAGGTACCTGGACTCAGTCACCCCTTCAGCTACTCCCATTGAAGCAAACAAATTGTTCAATGCTATCCTTCTCAGCCCCAGGAGGGCCAAAGTATGATCAGTGGAGGACCCCTAAAGGGCAGCCACTGGTAACATTCTTCCTCTGTCTGATTTTCTTCCCTACTGGCTGCTCCTCTCTGATCAGGCCTCCGGCTCTTTCTGCCTCATAGCTGCCTTCATGTACCTGCTCTAGCACAGAAGCCCAGTCTTGCTATCATAGTGGAAATGGTACAGGCAGATGCTCTCCATGCCAACACCATTTTGTCTTTCCTTTTTGTCTCACACCCAAGTTTGTGCACTAGACATGGCAGTTTCATGTCCCTGATTGTGCCTAGGAGTTCTGTATTGTCTCAGCTTTGTGAGTACGGCCAGCTCCAAGCAGAAGGCCATCAACTTTTCAGATGAAACAGGTGTAACTGAAAAGCCCAAGAAGACTCAAAGAAGTTCCAAAAACTTAAAGACTCAGTTCTTTGCCCCTTCTTTGAGTCTCTTTGAAAGTCTCTTCAGCTTCTTCTGGCTTCCAGCTTTGAGAGAGAAGACAAACAATGCCAACCCCACTTCAGGTGGCTGAAGGAAAAGACTCTGGGAAGACATGAAAGGACCGGGCAGTGTCCATTATGCCCTGCCCCCCACTTGCTGCTACACAAGAGACCTAATTTCCTTAGGTGATATTTAGGACTCTTGGTTGAGCTGAGTTACCTCACTCCCAATGTGAGAGCTCCTTCACTCTGAATTACCTAGTAAATATTCTCCTATGTATATTTTCTCTGATTTCCACTTTACTGTCAACTTAGACAGATGAGTTTCTTTGAGAGAGACAGAGACAGGGAGGGAGGGGGAGGGAGAGAGGGGGGAGAAAGAAAGAGGGAGGGAGAGGGAGAGAGAGATAGAGAGAGATATAGAGAGAGAGAGAGAGAGAGAGAGAGAGAGAGAGAGAGAGAGAGAAGGAAAGAAGGAAGAAAGGAAAGAAAAGAGAGAAGGAAGGAAAGAAAGGAGGGAGGAGAAAAGAAAGGAAGGAAAGGAGAGAGGGAGGGAAGAAAGTATAACCCCTATTACATATAGATGAGGAAACTGAGGTCACACATCAAATTCTTAGTAGAGCCAAACATAAAAATCAGGTCCCTCAACTCTTAATCTAGTGTCTTTGCCACTGCCCCACACTACTGGCTGACCCTCTGTTCTCACCATCATTTAATTAAATCCTGGGCCCCCTGAGCATCAACGTTCTAAAGAGTGTGGGGGCCCTTTATTAACTGCACAATCATCGGCTCTCCAGCTGGCTTGGCAAGTAGAATTCTCCTCCCCCAAACCCTCCCACAGCCTGCTCCGGCCAGGCTTCGGGCCATTCCAGCTCTCTATACACACTGAGGTCTGAAGCGGTGAGAGAAGGGCCATGGAGCAGATGACACTCACTGAGGGAAAGTCTGTGGCGGGGCCTTCCCCCCTCCTGGCCCCTCTTGCCCTTTATTCTAGGGAGCTGTGAACATTCCATGGCCTTTTGTTCTTCCCCAGAAATAGACAGACAGAGGACAATGGAAGTCACTGATGCAGAAAGAGGCCCAGAGGGGAAACCCCTCCTAGGTGAGGAGGTAGGGGGAAGGGAATTCTCTGAGCCCAAAGTGTCAGATGGTACAAAAATCATCATAATTCACATTTACATCACATTCACAGCATGGCCCCTTCCAAGGAGAGTCAAATGGAGACTTGCACCCTTCTAACCCCAAAGAGACAGCAAGATGGACAGCCAGCATTTGGGATTTAGAGGTGAATTTTTTTCTCCCCCAAGTCCAAGCTGTCTCAATGTTTTGGCAAGAATATGGCTAAGAAGCAGGTTGCTTTTCAGTTGGGGCTGGAGTGTAAATGACAGCTGAAAGAACCGGAAAATAGTGGGCTGAGATTCCTACCATTTTAAGTATGAACTCATGAGAATTTTAGACCTGGAAGTAGAATCATGTGTGGAAATTTACTGCTAATGAGATCCCATCCTTCCACTAATGTCACTGGCTGACCGAGTTCACATCAAGCCAGGAACCTTCAGTTTCGACGCCAACCTTGCTGAACCGAGGCTGATGGACAGCCCGGCAGGCTAATGACAGAGAACTTCAAAGGCTACAGGGCCTTCTTCTTCCCCTCTGCTGTAGCAACACAAGAAGGTCCTGGAAAGCCATCCTAAGATGAAAGTGTGTGAAGTCACTCAGCAACTGCTAGAAGGCTGTTCCATCCTAAGACTCCTATATAGGCTACATCAGAGGAGTCAAACTCAGACCTCTCAGAAAACTCCAGAGTGAAGCCCAAATGACATTAAAATGTAATTGAGAAATGTTTAACAAAATAAATAAAAACACAATATAATATATAATATTGATCTGTAGTATATCATGTTAATTTGGTACGTTATGGTATATCATATATGTATATATTATATATTTGTTATATGTATGGTATATGTGTTGATATGTTAATGTGGTATATAATGTTAATTTGTGGTTTTCTAAGTCAATATGCAGCCTCCAGGGATCTATTTCTGTTTGAGCTTCACACCTCTGGGCTCCCCTGTTAGGACACACCCCTGAATCCTTATCCTGCTATGTAGCATCTCCCTCAGTGTGTCATAAATAACACAGGCAGCTGCAGACCAGGAAGAGCCATCTAGGACAGTCTTCCCCCCAAATGCCCAGGGAGGTGATCGTCTTACCAAGAAACAACCCTGGGGTCATCTAAGCCAGCCGCCTCATGTTATAAATGAGACTTGGAGTCCAGAGATGAAATAACTTGCTCAAAGTATCATAACTATTCAATAGCAGATTCTGAACTAGGATTCAAGTCTTCTGACCCCCAGGCCAAAGCTCTTTCCATGAGACCACACACATATACCACCTACTGATTTGTCAAAATGCACATGTCAGAGAATGGGAGGGAAATGTCTAATTCAGGGTATATTGGACAAGCAGTAGACAGCTGATTCTGCGGTTAAGTCTTTTTAAAAAAAATCGGTGGCTACTTCCCCAGTGATGATGGAACTCTGACTGCTCTGGCACCCCCTATGGATCTACCAAAGGCACCCCCAAATTGCCACAGTCCTGAGGAGACTAGAGACACTAATACAACCTCTGGGTCTCTGATCACAATGACTCAAGCTTCCAAAGACTAAGTGAAACCTCATCATCATCATCGTCACCACCATCATTGTAGCTACATTTATATAGTGCCTACTATGTGCCAGGCACTACAAGTAGTATCTTATTTGATCCTCACAACAACTCTGGGAGGTAGGTGCTATTATTATCCCTTTTGTAACGATGAAAAAACTGAGGCAAACAGGACAAATTAGTAAGTGTCTGAGGCTGGATTTGAACTCAGGTCTTCCTCACTCTAGACCCTGCACTCTATTCACTGAGTAGGCAACCAGGACTCCCCAAACCCACCATGGCTATGACAGGCTTTTCTCCACTTGACTTTTAGGAGAAAGAGAAAGGCAAATCATATTCCTATAAACTGAGATCAGGGTTTTAGCTCCTCCAAAAACCCACATGATTTTCTGAGGGACATTCAGCTCCATTTTTTATACTTCCAGGAGACAGGTCAACTCTCCAACTTTTATTAGATATATGAAAACACTGTTTTAGTGATGTTACTTGTCTTCCACACTGTCATCACTTCCTTCTAACCTCCCACAGTGGAAGCTTCTCTTATAATGAGACAAAACAAAAGTTAAGAAAAAACAGCTGACGGTGACCACATCTGACAGTACAGTCAATATTCTGTACCCATGTCCACCACCTCTCTGCAAAAAGGAGGGAACTATGTTTCATCTCACCTGGACCCAAGATTGGCCATTGTAATTAATCTGAATTCTTAGTGTTATTTTCACATGCATTATTGTAGTTATTGGACATGTTGGTACTGTAAAATCACTTCTGCAAGAATTTTTTTTGAAAGAATGCAAACCTTCAAGGCCTAGCTCAAGTCCCTCTTCCTCCAAGAAGCCTTGCCTGGCTACTCTCTCATTTATCGCCCTCCCCCTTTTCTGAGTTCCTACAGCAAGAGAGCCTTGGAAGTTACTGACACAGAAAGAGACCCAGGAAAAACGTTCTAAGTGGAGGTGGAGGGAAGGGAATTCTCTGAGCCCAAACTGTCAGATGGTATAAAAATAATAATAACTCATATTTATAACACACTTTACAGCATGGCCCCTCCAGGGAGAGTCAGAGGGAGGTCGTGCTCTTTGCTAACCCAAGAGAGGCAGCAAGATTGGACATTTGGAGTCTATGCCAACAACCTCTGGGGTTTAGGGGTGGATATTTCTGTTTGTCTGGGTTTGTAGTATATAGTTTGTAGTATATTTTCTTTCTCCCATAGTTTAAACTGTCTCACTGTTGCAGCAAGGATCAATCCAGCAAACAGGTTGGGGCTGGAGTATGGAAGAACAGCTGGAAGAACGTTTAATCAATCGATCACCAAGCATTTATTAAGCATATACTGAGTTGTATGCTGTTTTGTATTGTTTGCTCTAAATTACTGCCTGCTGGTTTTGTAAGTAAATACATCGTAAGCATCCTCACGGTGGGAAGAGTTTCTTAGTTTTAAGATCCTAGATCTTAGGGCCATGGAAGTAGAAAAAGAAAGAATGACAGAGGCCATCTAGTCATTCCCCACATTGCCTCATTTTTCATATGAGGAAACTGAGGCCCAGAGAGGTTAAACAGTTTGCTTAAGAGCACACATATAACTCAAAGTGACATACACTCAGCACAGATCTAGGCATATAATAAGTATTTAATAAATAATAATTTATTGATGATGATGGTAATGATGATATGTACTATGATTGACTTCCTAAGAAAAGGAAGCAGAGTGATTATGTCTTAGAAAAAAATTCAGCAAATAGGGTTGAAGACCCAAGGGGTTTCTGTTAAATCTTGAGTCACCCGGAAAAATAAATTTGTCAGAACTCTAAGCCTTCCATCTTTCTGACATCTTCCTCCCATTCCCATACTCTTGTTCCCTTATTTTCTTCTTCGCAGTTTCACTGAAAGTCAAGGTCAGAGAACTCTTGCCGCTGAAGTACGGTAGGCTTCCCGAAAGAGGGTTCAGGCATGATGCTGGATTGGATCCAGAGAAGTGGCATCATAGACACCCTGCACCAATTATTGAATTTGTATTTAAAGCATTTGTATTTGATGGAGGAAGCTGTGCTAGGTACCAAGTGGGGTGGGACCAAGAGAAGATGTTAGCTGGAGAAAAGATTGAGTTTCCCTCATTATTTTCCCATTGGTTCTGCAAATAATCTTGCCCTTTTCTTTGATGATGGTCCCAAGCCTGGTGAATGACATCATTCTAGAATGGAATCGCCTAGTCATAGACCCTTGTTGTTTGTTTTGCATCTTGCAGATGCATTTATCATGTTACCTAAACATTACTAAACAAGTTATAAGGCTATGTTTATGATCCTCATACTAGACCATAAACTCCATAAGAGTTGGACTATCTCTTATCTAAAATGTTATAATTCTCTCAGTCCCACAAGGCTCTAAATACAGTTAGTGCTTAATAAATGTTTGGACAGCTAGGTGGATCCATGGATAGAGTGCAGGGCCCGGAGTCAGGAAGACTCATCTTCCTGAGTTAAAATCTGGCCTCACACACTTCCTAGCTGTGTGATCCTGGGCAAGTCACTTAATCCTGTTTGCCTCAGTTTCCTCATCCGTAAAATGGGCTGGAGAAGGAAACAACAAACCACTCCAGTGTCTGCCAAGAAAATCCCAAAGGGGGTCATGGAGATTTGGGTGCAACTGAAACAACTGAACAAAAAATGCTAATCGAATTGAATTAACCAGACTGAGTTTCAATAGCGCAGGCTGTACATGATGAGTACATAGCAAAGATGTAATGGCAGCAGTAGTAGGAAGGCTTAGGAAGGAAAGATCATTTCTGATGGTGGGGAGGGAAATTCTGGAGGAGTTTCAGAGATTCATGGCATATAAGCTGGATCTTGAAAGGCAAGTATGACGTCCGCATGTAGACATTGGTTGGGGTGGCAGGGAGGGGTAGATTTTAGGCACAAGGTACAGCATGAGTGAAATAACAAAAACAGGAAAGCCTGGAATGTACATGGAGGATATTGAATGGTCTAGTTTGGCTCAAGGTAGAATATATGGTGGTAAATATTTAGAGGTAACGTTAAGAGGGGGAGGGGGAAAAGGTGTCAGAAAAGGTAAAGAGACAATGGAAATGGTGCTAGACTTGGAATAAGAAGTGACTCCCTGGATAGAGTGCAGGAAGACTCATCTTCCTGAGTTCAAATCTGGCCTCAGACGTTTACTAGCTGTGTGACCCTGGGCAAGTCACTCAACCCTGTTGGTCTCAGTTTCCTCATCTGTAAAATGAACTGGAGAGAGAAATGGCAAACCACTCCAGTATCTCTGCCAAGAAAACCCCAAATGGGGTCATGAAGAGTCAGACATGACTGAAAAATGACTGAACTGCCACTTACTACTTGTATGACCATAGTCAAATCATTTATCTTCTCTCAGCCTCAGTTTCTTCATCTGTGAAATAAAGGGATTCAACTATATTGTCTCTAGGGTCCCTTTCAGCTCTAAATTTTTGATCCTGTCATTATGGAGGTCCCAGGATACTAGGCAAGAGAGAAAAATTTAAAATTGGACTCATTACAATATACAATGGGAATCAGTCTGAATTTCACACAAACTTGCATGAAAAATACCCAAAAAGAGGGGGGTGCTATGTGTCAGCTTATATCTGGGGTTATGACACCTGCAAAACCAATCCTATATTCTTTGAACCCAACCCATCTTTCTCCCCATTTAGACCTTACCGTTATTTTATAAGTCGACCACCAACTCCCCCAATGCCCTTGGAGTATTGTAAGGAGAGAAAACTAATGAGAAGTTACTAACCCTAAAGAACAATGATAAAGCATGCTTCCCACCTCTTTAAAGGGAGGTGATGGACTAAAGGTATAGAACAAGACATATATTTTTAGACATGGCCAATACGAGAATGTTTTTTACTTGACTCTTAATTTCTTCCAAGGAGAAGGGGTAGGAGGCAGGCAATGGAAAATGGAAAGGTTGTGGATTTGCAGAGGGTCAGTGATGTGATGTCAGATAATGTGATAATGAGGAGATAACAGGTGAAGAGGGTTGGTATGGTTGTGTTTGACATGAGTCCAGCAATTGGTTATCCCAGGGAGAATGAGATATGATCCTTCTTCCAACTCTCCAATTGGTTAATCAAGAAGCCCCTGGGGTCATGCCCTCCAGAATGCTGGCATCCCCATGTTACAGACCACTCCTCTAGGGAAAAGCAGAGAAAGGCATTCATTGGTTTAAGATTCTGATCTCAATGCATGATAAAGCAATTTAAGAACCATACAAAACAACATAGCAGCGCTAAGCAAAAATAACAATGATATTTTCATTAAATAGAATCCTCAAATAGAAGAAGGGAAGTGGTTCCTGTTGAATTTTCTTAGTTGCAGAAGATTATTCAGAAACCATCTTAGGTTCTGATTCTTATTCAATACTGAAATGCATCTGTGATCTCATCAGTTTGGGAGATCCCTCCAACAATGCAGATTGCAACCCCTCCTTGCTTGTCCATCCTGTGTGACTATCATCCATGTCCTCCTAAGAGTTCACTACGGAGGTGTCCACACAACATGTGGGAGGTCTTCCTCATTTTCTCCTGACATCTCAAGGGTACCAGTGAAGCATTCTAGATCTCCTCCTTGGTCTCTCCAGATGGCCATCCCATCTTCTCTACATGGTGTATAAGTCTTTGATGACGTACTTTATTCCTGTTCTTGAGAGATCCTCCTTGATTATATATTGAAGCCTACTCATATTTGCCACGCACTTCTCCATCTGTGTGATGATCATCTCAAGTTCCTCAAAGGTAGTGTTCTTCCAGGTCTCACTGACATGCAGCAACATTGGTGAACTGTTGGCATTGAAAAGATGTGCTGTTTACTGCTAGGAGAGGCTTGAAATCAGTAAAAGTGCTTTGTGATTTCCCCAAAGCAATACACCCTGCTCAACTCTTAGCTCATCATTGATCTGTAATGTCTGTCTCAGATAGATACACCATTGGACAAGCCCTGTAGGGAGAAGGTCCACCTACAGGGAACATATGTGATTAGGGAATCCATATGGAGGGCACGCATTACCAAGCTGTGTGGCCATGGCACCTTAGACTTCGGATGTTTCAGAGCTACCAGTGCCCACGGTGATATCATTGTACCTCTCTCTGCTGCTATCTGCTAGGCATCATTCTCTGTTCTCTACTGGGTACATTGTCTCTACATTACATCGTCTCTGCTAGACATTGCAATTCTATTGTGACCATGACATCTCAACTTTCTACCACATCATCTTTGCTGGGTATCTCCGTTAGTCTTATAGTCACTGCTCAATATGTAATCAATTTGGTTGCAACCATCTAGCCACTTCAGGGCCATCTGCTCTCTATTAACGTTTACTAGAGTGTGGTGGCTAGAAAGCTTCTAATTGAGAGGGAGAGCTATATGGTGTGATAGACTAGGAGCCTTCACAGCATACAGGCAACCAACAGAAGCTAGCAGGATATTTCAGGCCAACAACGTCGATTCTTTTAACTGCCTGAAGCTGATGTTGATTTGAAGGTCAAAGTTTGTGGTTCCACACAACTATCTGACTTACAGTTAGAAAACTCCTTTTAACTCCAGCTACATCCTAATTGGAATCCTGTTATCTCCAAAACCTATTTCAGAAATTCTGACTAAAAAACAAAACAAAACAGTAGCTGTGTGGAGGCTAGGGAACTGAAACTCCCTCCCAAGATCTTTTTTTTGATTGGAATGCAAATTAAACTAGGGATAATAGCAAAACCCTAGGTGAAGAAATCAAAGTCATCTTCCTCCACCTCTTTGGTCCATGTTCCAGCAACAAAACAGTTCACTTTTCTTTATCTCTATAAAGAAGAGCGATGTCATCTCTAATACTTCTTTTAATGAAGCCTAATATCACATTAACTTTTTACTAATGCTTCCATATCACATTGTTAACTCACAGTGAGCTTATATTTTGTTAAAGCCTCCAGATCTTTTGCAGATGAAATGCCACCTCCCCTATCTTACACTTGTGATTTTTGAACCCAAGAATAAGACTTCACATTTATTCCTATTGAGTTTCCTATTAGAAGATCTTTTCATGATCTTTTTTTCACCTTACTTCTGTCATCTGATTCATTAGGTCTCCCTTCTAGCTTTGTGTCATCTGTAAATCTGAGAAGTGTGGTATCTCTACCTTTATCCACCTGACTGAGGCAGCTAGGTGGCACTGTGGATGGAGCACTGAGCCTGGAGTCAAGGAGACCTGAGGCCAACTCCAGCCTCATACACTTAGCAGCTGTGTGACTCTGGGTAAGTTACTTAACCCCTATCTGCCTCAGTTTCCTCAACTGTAAAATGGAAGTATAATAATACCTACTTTGCAGGATTGTTATGAGGATTATATGAGATATTTGTAAAGTGCTTAGCATAATGTCTGTCACATAGTGAGCACTATATAAAATGCATATTCCCTTCTCCTTTCTCCTTATTTAAGTAATTGAAACAAATATTAAAAGCACACAGCCAATATAAGAAATGACAAAAGTGTCAGAGGATATTAAGAAGGTTTCTTTGAACTAATGGGGAGTGAAGTGAGCAGAATTAGAAAAAACAATTCCCACAATGACAACAACTTTATAGGGAAAAAACAGCTTTGAAAGACTTGTTTAGAATGATGATAAATGCAATGAAAAATGCTGGGTCTAGAAGACTGAAGGTGAAACAGACTACTTACCTCCTTCCATAGAGATGATGGACTTAAAATGTAGAATGAGATATATGTTTATGGATGTAGCTAATTTGTTGTGCTTGACTATGCATATTTGTTATGGAGGTTTTACTTGGTTTTTTTAAATTGTTCAATGGGGGCAGTGGGAGGGAGACATAACAAATGCTTGTAAAAACAAACAAATTAGTAGATAGATGAGTGAACAGATAAACAAAAGGATGGATAAATGGCTAGATGGCTGACTGGTTAGATTAGATAGATAGATAGATAGATAGATAGATAGATAGATAGATAGATAGATAGATAGATAGATAGGTGGATGGATGGATGGATGGATGGATGGATGGATGAATATGTAAACAAGTAGATAGGTAGGTAGGTAGATAGATAGATAAGAAAAACAGAGAGACAGATAAAGAGGATTTTTTTAAACCTCAGGACCAAAGATAAATCCTTGCGACAACATTAGAATCTTCCTTTCAGTCTGATATCAAATTATTGTCTAGTATTTAAATCCAGCCATTCAACCAGTCTAAAACAAGACTGGCTCTGCTTGGCCCCTAAGGGCAGAACGCAGAGTAACAGGTAGAAGCTGCAATGAAGACAATTTAGGTTTGATTTCAAGAAAAATTTAATAATTAGTTACCCAAAAGAGGAATGGGCTGACCCAGGAATGGTTCCCCCCACTCTGGATGTCTCCAAGTAAAAGCTAAATGACTATATCTGTTAGGTATGCTGACAAGGAGATTCTTGGTCAGGGATGGGTTAAACTAGATGTCCCTTCCAACACTGACATTCTATGAATCTGTAATTCTCTGACTATGGATGTGGATGATAAGGACAGAGCCCAAGATTCCCTTAGAAATTAATCTTTTTTTAACCAAATCCCTATTATAGATCTGTTTTCTTGTTGATCTGAATATTTCTGCTCAAAGTGAAATGAGCAAGAAAAAATTCCAGTTTCTAGCATTTTTATTGATTAATAGAAAAATTTAGAGCTGGAAGAGACCTTATATATCAGCTAAAGACTTTTCACATGAGGAAATTAAGGACCAGAGAGGGGAGTGACTTATCCAAGGTCATACAGGGGCATAGCTGGACCCAGAGCCCAAGTCTGCTGATTCCAAACCTAGTGCTTTTCCACTATATGATGTTGGCCCCTTCAGTGGAGCCTGAATAATTGGGTTTTTATTGTACCTAGCAAATACTTGCTACACTTGACTAGTATCAATTTAAATCCTATTCCGTGCGTGACCTTGGGAAAGTCCTTTTATCTCTTGGGGCCTCAGTGACTTCATCTGTAAAATGAGGTGGTTAGACTAGATATCTTAAGGTCTCTTCCATCTCTAAAATTCCGTGATTCTTCAAAGGAAACATTTGAAAAATGACTTTTTAGCTCTCATTGACCCCCTGCACCATTAACCCCATCTAATCTCATCCCAACCTCCTCTTAAAGCTTAAATCTCCCCAAGAGAGTCACAGATTTGTCAGTCAGTCATAATCACAGTTAAAATCTGGGGAAAATGCATTTCAGAGCCCCCACCTCTTTCAGAACATTATAGACAAGATCAGAGATTTAGAGCTGGTAGGAATTTGAGAGATCATTTAGTCTAATCCCTTTCTTTACAGAGGAGAAAATAGAGGACAAGCATCTTGCCCAAGATTACACAAGTAGTAGTAAATAGGGACAGGATTTGAGACAGCAAACTACAGAGAATCCAATGAAGCTGGACAAGCATTAATTGAACAACTGCTGTGTGCTACAAGCACTGTGCCTCCACTTATTCATCTGTAAAATAAAATGCCTAGGCAGATTAAATGATTTCAGGTTCCTTCCAGGCCTGAGATTCTAAGATACAGACAAAGATGAAAGAGTCCCAGCCTTTATGGAGCTAACAATCTGCTGAAGGAATGCAACAGATATAAAAATTAGAGCATAGTGCAGAACTGGAAGAGACAATCTCTCCACCATCCCTGCCATGAAATAGATTTTGAAAGACCTCATGCCTTCCTCATGCCACCTATTCCCTGCTCCCCCCCCTAATTAACCTAGGCAGTTGTTCCTATAACTGGGGATGGGGGTGAGAGGAAGAGAGAAGAGAAAGAAAGGAGAGACAGAGACAGAGACAGAGACAATAAAGAGAAACAGGGAGACAGAGAAAGACAGGAGAGAGACAGAGAGACTAACTTTCTGGACAGTTTGCACTGACCAAAGAAGGGAGTGTATACTTGGCACACAGAGCCCCCTGGTGACCCAAACTGAAAAGGCTTTATTAATGTAGTTGAATTGGGGGTGGCCTCCCTGACCCTACCTTGGCTTTCTCTTCTAGCTTGAGGCAAGACTATGAATCAGATTTTGGTTTCCAGCTTCCTCTCTTTTCCTCCTTTTACCCACTCCCCATTTTAATACCCAGCACCCTATCGTTGATTCTGGGAAAGCCCTTATCTATGGTCCACATAGCCTCCAGGGCTTGTATCACTGCTGCCATGTCCCTCACCCAGTCTTCTCTCTTCTCTCATTCTGACCTCTCCCATTTTCTCAGACCCAAGTTTTCTGTGCCCAAGGTCTATCACTTGTGATAAAAAATACAAAATCTTCAGCCTGGAGGATAAGGCCCTCGACAATTCAGTTTCCTTTCTACCTTTCTTCTTCTTCCTTCCTTTGTTCATCTTCCCAACTTTTATGCGTTCTCTGGAAGAGTCAAATTGGCCTGCTGGTTTTTCCCTATATACAACAGTCCATCTTCCCATTCTTTGCTCTCACACAAGTCTAGAAATGCATTCCTTCCTCACATGCCCCTCTTGGAATCCGACACTTCCTTCAAGACTCAGCTCAGGTGCCAGCATGAACTTTCCTGTTCTTATTGTTCTGTCTGTCTCTGTCTCTGTCTCTCTCTCTCTGTCTCTCTGTCTCTGTCTCTCTGTCTCTCTGTCTCTGTCTCTCTCTCTCTCTCTCTCTCTCTCTCTCTCTCTCTTTCTCTCTCTCCCTCTGCCTCTCTGTCTCTGTTTCTTTTGAAATTACCTTATATTATTTCATATACGCTCTGTATTTAGTACTGATCTGTGTAGAGGTCAAACCTCACTCAGTGGAATGCAGACTCCTTGAGAACAAGAACTAGTGCTCTTTTTTTTGGTCTGTCTCATCAGCACCCTGAACATAGGAGATGCTTTAAAAATGTTTATTGAATTGAATTCTATTCCAAGGTTAACCTTCCTTAACCCAGCACTTCCCAAACTAATTTGACCACAACATTCCCAGGGGTCAAGAGAAGCCAGAAAACACAGTAATGGCTTCCATAAAGACTGGTGCAGGGATCTACAGGATTGGAAACCTCTCCCACCCCCACCGGAATAAAGGCAGGGGAGGGAAAGCTACCCAAAAATACAAACCACAAGAGAAGAAATAAAGTCCATTTTTGTACCAAAAATTACTATATTGTCCTTTGCTACCCGTCTTATCACGGTCCAAAGATGGCCCTGTGTTCTCAAAGGTTATGCTAGTCCAGGAGGGTTATGTCAAGCCAGAAAGGCTTCTAGGGCAGTCCCTATGGTTATACCTAGGGAACAGCCCAACTAAATTCAGACTCATCACCAGGTCGAGTGCAGGCTAATGACATTTTAGGTCATAGCCTCAGACAATGACCATCTGCTAAAGTATGGAAGAGTTGTCACCTGTGTCATTGGAGGCAGGACCCACACTGATGAAATCATTCACCTGTGAAGGATTGAAGCAATTTCATATTTAACATTTCAGAGGGGAAAATACCACTAGCATGGGCATTTTCAGGTGAAACTTCAAGATCCAGGGGTTCATCTTAGGAAAAACTAGGGAGAAGGCTATCAGCGCCTCTTCAACTG
Organism: Trichosurus vulpecula; assembly: GCF_011100635.1. Taxonomy (NCBI): domain Eukaryota; kingdom Metazoa; phylum Chordata; class Mammalia; order Diprotodontia; family Phalangeridae; genus Trichosurus; species Trichosurus vulpecula. Next base: position 378,253,326 of record NC_050573.1, read on the forward strand.
TGGGGCTAGACCCCATATGAGGTCGCAAAAAAATTGGCAAGAATAAAAGGTCTCTAAATGTGCAACAACCAAAAATTGATTAAAATCAGATGCATAATGAATCTAAAGTGTTTCTGGCAGAGCTTGCTCATCTTGCATCATGCAACTTCACTGCAGCCTTGGTTCTGAACACAAACCATGCGCACTTTGCACTGTGCATGCCCTCAGGCCACACAGTGCCAACAGCACTACCCAAACATAAAAAGGAGTGGAGGGTGAAAAAAGCTTAAGAAGTCCTAGATAATCTGTGCATGCAAGCAGAGGCCCATTTAAGACAAGGCAGCTGCTGTTTAGCCCCAAAGGAAGATCTAACAGGGGAAATTTCTGTCCAAGGAGTAGGGAAGGCTAGGGCAATGGCTAAGGAGAGGGACATTTGGTTTACAAGTAGACTTTATTCATATCACTATATGTAGTCGGTCAGTCACTGTCATGCCTTTGCATAGGGCTGCCTAGCTTCCGTCCTAGAGAATTAGCATGAGGTAAATAAGCACCATACTTGGGATCAGGGAGATCCGAGCTCAAGTTCAGACTGTGTGACTGTAGCCAAGTCCATCTGAGCCTCAGTTTCTTAATCTGTTAAATGGGGATATGTTCATATTACCTATCTCACAGGGTTGGTGTGAAGGGAAAATTTTTCATCAACCTTAAAGTGCTACGTAAAGGTGAATTACTTCGGAAGTTAAAGATGCTCTCCTCACCCAACTCCAGTGTTTAACACTCCCATCAAGAAGCAGGACGATAAAGTAGAACGAGGAGACCTGTGTTTTGGTACTGGCCAGAGGAGTATGCATTTTAGCAGGGTTAGGATGTCTTGGAGCCAGAGGTGTTGAACTCAAATAGAAATGGGGGCTGCTAATCCATACATAAAGATCCCGGAGGGCGGCATATTCACTTAGTTTTTAAATGTAATGTTAGCTATGTTTTACTGTATTTTCATTTATTTTGTAAAATATTTCCCAATTACATTTTAATCTGTTTCAGGCTGCACTCGGGAGTTTTGCTACCACATGGGGCTCAGGTGTAGCATGTTTGGGTACCACTGGTGTAGCAGATAGAGAGCTGAGCTCAGAGGTGGAAAGACCTGGGTTCAAATCCTGCCTCTAACATATATTGTGTAACCCTGGGCAAGTCAATGAATCTGTTGTTATTGTTTGTCCTTCTTTTTCAAAGGGGACCATGGACATCATGTAATGGATGATGTCTTGACTCGTGCATGAATTAGATTTAAGTGAAGCAGAGTCGCACAATATCATCAACCTCATTCTCTCTACCAGAGTTATCAAAGTCCAGGGAGAATGTAAAAGTCAAGATGACCAGCAATGACCAAGGATGCAGTGGATGACCTTGGTATCTTTGATGTCTGGCCACCTCTAAGTGCTCCACAGCGCCTGCTTCAGCTGCCTTCATGGATGTTGGAACAAGTTGTACTTATCTGCCCATTCTGACAGAGGAAGTCTTCACACGCTTGGGGCAAACCCCCCCCCCAACTTTGAAGCCTGTCAGTTACCCTCAACCTGGTTTAGACCATCTGCCAAGACAGTTTACCAGGGTTTGACTGCTGCACGTTCTACAGCTTCTTGGAGCCATAGGTGAAAGCTGAGTGCCAGGTAGACACCAAAAGCGGATGAACAGCCCCGAAAAAGACTTGACAAGCCCTTCTTGAACATCCCTTACACTCCTGAATACCCCAGATACCACAATAAAGTGCCTACCTGCATTGTAGAGGGAGTGTCCTCACCTGAGAGTTACCTGTATCAGTGAAATCACAGGTCCAATCCCCATCCCTAGGACATGATTTCATGGGTGAGGAAAGACTTTAACTAGGAGAACTTTTAATGGGCATGTTAACTGACTATATCACCCATCAGACAAGATGCCCTGAAGGAATAAGGTCCTCAGGACTGGAGAGACAAAGTTCCAGCAGGCTAAGCTGGAAGAGAGGTAAGATGTTGGGCAGGGAAGAGCATCAGGACCCACAAATACAAATCACCTCTTTCAGTTTTACTGAGGGCTGGTCCTAGAAGGAGGATGCATCACAAAGGTTGTTGGATTAGGACCAAAGATTTTATAGACTTAAAGGAATCTTTAGGTCTTGATTTTCAAGTATTAGTCAAGGCTGACCCCTGGTGGTGAAAGTTGGTTTGACATTCTTTCATTTAACCTTTGAAGTATAGTGGAGCTGGGAAGAGCCCTAAGAGTCAGACTCTCTGTCCATACTTCATATAGTCATAGACTATTCAAGCTGGAATCAACATTCTAGCTTTAGTCCAATGCCTCCTTTTACTGATGAGGAGACAGAGGACTAGAGAGAGGAAAGGGCTAGTAAGTGTAAGAGCTGAGGATCAAATCCAGGTTTCAACTTCCTCTATGGCATTTTTGATGCATCTTGCAGCCCCCAAAGTGAAACTCCCCATGTGAAACCTCCTGGTAAAAGACATTTTAAGTTGGGATCTTATTGTACTGATTTAATTCAATTCAACAAATATGCACTAAGGCCCCAGTGCATGCAGAGCACTGAACTAGGCTTGGGGGACACATAAAGCTTAAACACTATCCCTGCCCTCTTGGTCCAGAAGGAATATACTGGTGTGTGCTGAAGCTGATTGTTAAATGTTCAGTGTGAGCATTTAAACCACAAAAATTGGCAAATGCTACAAATCGGGATTTGATTTATTATTTTGCTGATTGTTTAGACTTAAAGCATTGGAGAAAACGTTAATAATACAGGTTACATTTAAAAGTATGCTGTACTTCTCAGTGAGCTGGTTGTTAAACATTTACCAGCACACCTCTGCATAGACACACAGCTATAATACATTATAGTAAAGGGACAATAAATTAGAGTGGTACAAAGTCCTCTGTTAGGTCCAAGCAGAAAGGCTCTTACACAGGAAAGGCTTTCCAAGGAAGATGACTTTGAAGTTAGGGTTTGGAGGGATGGGAAGGAACTCAGAAGGCAAACAGGATGAGGTAGGATTTTTTGTACTGGGGTAAAGCCCCCAGCAAAAGCACTAAGGAGGCAAAGGAGCATGGTGTTTGAGGGCAGAGGGATCTGGTTTGGTAGGAATGTAGAATGTGTGGAGAAGAGCAATACCAGATGAAAGGGAAGGCTGGTACCAGATTGTTAAGGATCTTCAATGCCTGATAGCAGATTTTTAATTTCACATGGGAAACAAAAGGGAGCCACTAAAGAATAGATACTAATATGAATAGATCCATAGATAAGGAAGGGTATATTTAAAGCAAAGTCATAGGTGGCATGGTGGATAGAGTGCTGGGCCTGGAAATGGGAAGACTCGTCTTTCTGAGTTCAAATCTGGCCTCAGACACTTACTAGCTGTGTGACCTTGGGCAAGTCACTTAACCCTGTTTGCCTCAGTTTCCTCATGAATAAATTAGAGGCAATAATAGCACCTACCTCCCAGCATTGTTGTGAGGATCAGGTAAGATAATAATTATAAGGCACTCAGCACAGGGCCTGGCACATAGAGAGTGCTGTATGTTATTCAGATGTTTTTTTCAAGTCATGTCTGACACTTCATGAACCCTTTGAGGTTTTCTTGGCAAAGATACTGGAGTGGTTTGCCATGTCCTTTTTCAGCTTATTTTAATAAACTGAGGCAAACAAGGTTAAGACAGATAAATCCTCCTGACTCCAGGCCTGGCATTCTATCCACTGCACCACTTAGCTGCCCTAAGTGCCATGTAAATGTTAGCAAATGGATGCACAAGAGAACCTAGACGTGCTTTCTGTAATTCCATTTTACAGCCAAGGATACTGAGGCCAGGAGAAATAAAGTGACTAGCCCAGGTTCACACTACTAGTAAATAGAGGTTTGGCACTCAAACTCCAAATACAGCAATCTTTGATTTTCCACTTCCCCAATCTCTTCTGCCCCCCAAAAATCCCTCACTTAAAAAGGGAATTGAGGACCAGAACGGGAATTAGAGACAACCAGGGGCTCTGCAGACACCAGCTCTACTTCCCCTCCTCTAGGACAGTTACAATGGTGTGAAGTAGGGTGCGCTGTGTTCCTTTCAGTATGTCCCCCCCACCAAGCTGTGAGCACCACTGGCTGCAGTGTCTCTGGAGGTAGGAAGTTAAAGGGCTAAATGAATGTCCTCTACTAACTAATAATAACTTCTTCCTCTTCCTCCTCCTCCTCCTTCTCCTCCTCCTTCTCCTTCTTCTTCTCCTTCTCCTTCTCCTTCTCCTCCTCCTTCTTCTTCTCCTCTGTCTTCTTCTTCATCTTCTTCTTTGTCTTCTCCTTCTCCTTTTCTTTCTTCTCCTTCTTCTTCTTCTTTCTCTTCCTCCTTCCTCCTTTTTTCTTCTCCTTCTTCTTCTCTTCCTCCTCCTCCTTTTTCTTCTTCTTCTTCTCTTCCTCCTCCTCCTCCTTCTCGTTCTCCTTCTCCTCCTCCTCTTCTCCTTCTCCTTCTTCTCCTCCTCCTCCTCCTTCTCCTTCTCCCCCTCCTCCTCTTCTCCTTCTCCTTCTCCTTCTTCTGCTTCTCCTTCTTCTTCTTCTTCTTCTTCTTCTTCTTCTTCTTCTTCTTCTTCTTCTTCTTCTTCTTCTTCTTCTTCTTCTTCTTCTTCTTCTTCTTCTTCCTCCTCCTCTCCTCCTCCTCTCCTCCTCCTCCTTCTTCTCCTCCTCTCCTCCTCCTCCTCCTCCTCCTCTTCTCCTCCTCCTCTTCTCCTCCTCTCCTCCTCCTCCTCCTCCTCTTCTCCTCCTTCTTCTTCTTCTTCTTCTTCTTCTTCTTCTTCTTCTTCTTCTTCTTCTTCTTCTTCTTCTTCTTCTTCTTCTTCTTCTTCTTCTTCTTCTTCTTTCTTCCCCCCAGACTCATGATTCCACTGTTCAGGGAACTCCTGGTCAGGAAACTCCCTCTATCCAAGCAGATCTATACCTATTCTTCAACTTAGTTTTAGAGGGTTGCCTGGAGTACTTTGAAATTAAGTGCCTTGCCCAGGGTCACATAGCCAGTCTATGTCAAAGATAGGACCTGAGCTCATCTTCTGGACCCTGAGGTTGTCTCTCTATCAAGGTTGCCTCTTGATTCCCATTATACAGAAGAGGAAACTGAGTCTCAGGGTGCATTAAATGATTGCTAAGGCTCATTCTGACTCTAGAATGCTATGATTCTAAGTTGTCACTTGCCCATAGGACTGGTAAGGATCATAGCAAGGATTGGAAACCATGTCTCCTCTCTCTTGGTCCAAGGACGTTAGGAGGCCAATTCTTCTGCCTCTGCATAGGAGTAACCCTATTTGTGCTGAACATACCATGAAGGGCAGAGGGAGAGAACAGGAGAGCAGTGGCTGCCATCTCTGAAATTTCTGCCTTGTGTTTTAAGTAGAAGCTGTGGGGCATGGACTGGAAGAGATAAAAAGTTTTTTTAAAAATATTTTCAACAACTTAAATAGGATTGGAAAGGTTTCCTCACCGCCACATAGAGCTACTCCTCCTGGAGACCATTACTTTTTCCACTCTGCTGTAATGGAAAGTAGCCTTAGTGTAGCCACACACACACACACATACACACACACACTCTCTCTCTCTCTCTCTCTCTCTCTCACTCCTCTGATTCAGCAGCATCTTTACCAAACGCATGTGGACTCTAACTGTCGGCTTAACTCAGCGAAGGCAGCTATGTGTTTATCTTTCATATCTCCTCAGCACTGGTTTTACACAAGAGAGGAATCTCCAGTGGCCTAAGTAAGGTTATTTGAGGAACATGAAAATAATATGTATATAGCTATGGTTGTAAAGCCTTTTATATACATCACTCCCCACCAGATGCTCACAAAACCTTGTGAGGTGAAAACAGCAAGCATTCTTACTCTCATTATATCGCTGAGGAAATTGAGGCCTGGCCAGCTAGGTGGTGCCATAGTGCATAGAGTGCTAGGCCTGAAGAGAGGAAGACTCTCCTGAGTTCAAATCTGGCCTCTGACCCTTGCTAGCTGTGTGACGCTGGGCAAGTCACTTAGCCCTCTTTGCCTCAGTTTCTTCATCTGTAAAATGAGCTCAAGAGGAAATGGCAAACCACTCTAGTATCTTTACCAAGAAAACCCCAAATGGGGTCACAAAGATTTGGACGTGACTGAAAAATGATCGACAAAATTGAGGCTGAGAAAAGTTATGACAACCCAGAGGTCACACAGCTAGTAAGTGCCAGAGTTGGAATTAAAACTCAAGATCATGTGACTCCAGACTCAGTTCTCTTTGTGTTTACCCTCCCATATGTACAGGCCTGTGTGTGCGTGTGCATGCATGCGTACACACACACATATACACATATCTCCTCCACTGGTCTTTCACTGATTCCTAAAATTCTCTTCATTCATTTATTCAGCTAGCAATAATCACAACACACATTTCTAGCCTGCTTTAAGGTCTAGAAAGTGATTTTCTCACAATGACCCTGTAATAGGTGGTGTGATCATTACTATCCCTAGAGGAAAGGGAGACTTTGAAAAATTAAGCACTTTGGCCATGGCAGCACAGCAAACAAGCATGGAAAATGGGATGAATTCACACTGGTTTTATGATGGAAATGGCACCACTCTGGCCAAATTGTCACATGATCATGCCAGCTATGTGTCCATGATCATGTGCTTGCTCCTTCACCAATATAAATAGAGTACATGCTAAATATATCTAAAGCATTGTTAAAGCAAAAGTATCTACCTTCTCATCTTCCATGGATGGATGGATGGATGGATGGATGGACAAATGGATGAATGAATGAATAAGATTTATTAAGTGCCTACTATATGCAAAGCACAGGGAATACAAATAGCTAAGAAGAGACAGCCTCAGCTCTGAAGGTGCTCATGTTCCAATAAGGAAACCACACATAGAGAAGGTTTCAGCTGTAAATCCTTGTGAAGTAAAGAGATTCAGAGCCCCCTGAGGTCCCAGCTCCGCTAATGGTAGCAGATAAATGGCAGCAATAGAAATGGCAATCTGCAGAAGTGGAAGCAGCTGCATCAGGAGAGTGGAAACCAGGAGATGGTGGCAGGTTCCAGGAGTGTGACCGACCACTCCTAATGGAGAGAAGTGCCAGCTCTAGACTCTACAAAGGCACCTAAGGGGAACTTCACAAGGACTTTATGAAGAGAAAAAAGGACCTCCAGGGCTGGGAGTTGGGAGGTACTCCTTTTCCATATGCATCACTACCATTTACTTTCATTTTAGCTCTCTCTTCCTCAGGACCATGTGTACAAGAATACAGGGTGTCCCCAATTTGAAAGGAATATTTTATGTCAATTATTCATGCTATACCTTCCCAGTAAATCCCTTTTGTAAAAGCAAATTGATGTCTACCGGCTGATGGGGCCTCAGAAGCAACAGTACTAGAAACTCCAGAATCTCAGGGTTACCTCTAGAACCACTCAGCAGAAACATAATTAACTGTCCTCTGGGCACCAGTCCTGCCAAGGGGAAAGAGAGCTGGTGAAGTGATCCCACAGAGAGTAGTAGATGTAAATTTAACAGATTTTCCTTGAATCTTTTAGTCCTCAAAAAAAATTTTTTGAAGGTCTATCAGAACCCTGACTTGGTCCTGGGCATTGCTCAGTTATTAAAATAACTAGGAGATATATATATATATGTATATATATATATGCATATATATATGTATATATATATACTATATGATAACTATTATAATAACTATAAGCATGGATAAATAAACAGTCGTCCTGTTTAATATGCTAAGGACATTCTGGTTGCTGCCTTAGATACTGGCACCTTTAGGCTTTTTAAAATAATAGGTAACCACACACACATATACACAGAGGTGTCAGGTATATTTTCTCTTGAATGCTCTCCCACCCTACTTTTTACCCCTCAAACCCCTATCCATTTTCCCTGGGGTAGCACTAGTGTTCCCCCTATACAAATAAATAAACTGAGGTAAAGAGAAAGGGAGAGAGTCTACAGGGGTGGGAGAAAAATGACTTACTTCTATGATGCTTTTCTTTGGATGTACCTTAAGGATGGGAACTCTGCCAAATATATTTCTATTAACCTGCAAGGGGGTGGAAGGAAGATATTTAATTTTCATAGTAATTGCACACATTGGTATGGTACATTCAAGAGGCCCCAGTGCCAAGGAAGAGAAAATTAATTTGTGTGGCTTCCTGAAATTGGATCCAAGCACACTGTCTAAGACTGACTCACAAATGGACTGGGGAAATGGATGAACGAGAGGAGCAAAATAGACAGTGTATGAGTATGTTGCATGCTAGGGATTGGAAGGAATAGGAAGGAATAATGAGCGTGCTTTATGCATGCTATGTTGGGGATAAGAAGAATGGGGACACTTGTTGATGTGTGTGTGTGTGCACACATGCACAGGCTAGAAATTGTGAGCATTATCAAGGCAATCATCATGATGCAACAGATAGAGGCTATTACAGTTATTAGTAAGCTATTACAGCTAATAGTAGGCTATTAGCATACTAAACAGGAGTTATTACAGCTTAAAACTGCCCCCAAGACTTTTGGGACACCCTATATCATGCTAGTTACCATTTGCAGAGTACCTTGCATACATTATCTCATGTGTAGAAAGAATATTAATTCTGGAACTGGGTTCAGATCTTGCCTCTAATGCTTGCTGTCTGTGGGATCTTAAGCAAGTCACTTAATGGCCTCAACTATAAAACTAGTTGTTGTTCAGTTGGGCCTGACTCTTCATGACCCCATTTGGGGTTTTCTTGGCAGAGATACTGGAGGGGGTTGCCATTTCCTTCTCCAGCACATTTTACTGATGAGGAAACTGAGGCAAACAGGGGTAGGTGACTTGCCCAGGGTCACCCAACTAGTAAGTGTCTGAGGCTGTATTTGAACTCAGGAAGATGAGTCTTCCTGACTTCAGGCCCCCCACTCTATGCACTATGGCGCCACCTAGCTGGCCCCTAATAAATTGACACTTCCTCTCCAGAATGGACAGTGTTGATTTGATTTGTTGTCATTGGTCATTTCAGTCGTGTCCAACTCTTCAGGACCCCATTTTGAATTTTTTTAGCGAAGATACTGGAGTGGTTTGTCATTTATTTCTCCAGCTCATTTTACAGATGAGGGACTGAGGACAGTGGGGTTAAGTAACTTGTCCAGGGCCACACAGCTAGTAAGTATCTGAAGTCAGATTTGAGCTCAAGACAGTAAGTCTTCCTGAATCCAGGCCCAGGGCTCTATGCACCATGGCACCACCTAGCTACCCCATAAGATTAGAGAGTAACACAGATAGTCTCTGAGGTCCTGTCCAGCTCTGGATCTATACCTCTGTAATCCTAAGAGCCCCGTTACAACCCTGAGAGGTGTTTTATAAATAAGGAAAATGAATTTGAGAGATTAAATAACTTATCCAAGATAAATTGGGCATAATTAGGAAGAAAGGCACAGCTGGGATGAGACTCTGCCTCCAGAATTCTGTGTCCTTACATCCACAGAAGGGAATCCAGATTATGCCGTAGTCATTTAGGAGCTGGATCTGACTGAGATGGAATTTGGTTTTAACCTTGCTTTATACCCTAGGAGTGTTCTGAAAGTGCTGTGTAAATAGAATTTAAAAAAATTAAACCTGACTCCTGAAAGGAGCCCTGAAGTGAATTCTTCTGCAAAGTGAATACTTGCTACTCTTTCTCCCATCATCCATTGCAGATGCTTTATCGATCTTGACTTTCATGTAACGGGCATCCTTACTTGGAGGGGCACCCGTGGTTGACTTTCACTGAGCCAAGTTTGTCCTTGGAGGTTCACTAACTCAAATTCAAGGCCTTCTTATTCTGTTCCAGATTCAAAAATAATTTTAAACAATTTGAAAATCTTTCAGCTATAGAGCTGTCTGTGCCCTGAGGCTGAATGTCAGAGGCACAGTTGCAATAAATTAAAGAAAACAAACAATTTCCTTAAGGGGGTAAGGGGGAGAGCTCATTCTGGGACTTGGGCCTCATTTGCCACTGTCTCCAGCACTCTGAGCTAGGATCAGCCGGGGTAAAGCTGGGCACAAATGCTCTGATGTGGAATGCCTCCTCCCTTCTGCTTAGCTAAGCTCTACCCAAGGTCCTACTCAGGACCCACTTCCTCCCTGATGGTAACTCCAGTTCCGAAGACCTTTCTTGCTCTGAACACTTATTGAGGCCAGAGCAGTTCCACAAAGGTTACCTCTTAGCTGCTTTCTAGTTTTATCCTGTGCATTGATCTTTTCTCCCTGTCTATAGCATGAGTTCCTTATGGGCAATGACCAGTCATATAGCATAGCTCAAAGTAGATGGGACTCTTTGACTAGGAATGTAAACCTCTTGAGGTCAGGTACTCTTTTGTTTCTTTGTCTTCTTGTGCCTAGCACATGGTAGGCCCTTAATAAATGTTTACTTACTGATTTCTTTCTACATAAGAAAATCAAACTCTCTTTTTTCCAAAGTGGCCCTACTAGTGGAGCTCTCAGTGTAGACAGGCTTTGCCTCATTGTCAGGACAAAGCTTAGATTCCAACATGACTGGGAGCATATGACCCAGTTTGACTAGCAGTAGTTTGTTGTTGTAATTGTCATTCAGCCATTTTTCAGTTATGTCCAACTCCTTGTGACCTCATTTTGGGTTTTCTTGGCAAAGTTACTGGAGTGATTTGCCATTTCCTTCCCCAGCTCATTTTACAGATGAGGAAACTGAGGCAAACAGGGTTAAATGACTTGCCCAAGGTCACACAGCTAGTAAGTGACCAGCTGAGGCCAGATTTGAATTTGATCAGTCTTCCCACCTTCAGGCCTAGCATTCTATCCACTTTACCACCCAGCTGCCATTAGCAGTAGTAGGTAGGTCTTTTGGAGACTGGCCCTTGACTTTGTTTCTTATCTTTTCCTACCTGCTGATGGGAAACAGGAGAGCTGCTTCTGATGAGGAAACTACAGGAAGTGAAAAGGAGCAAGAAGATAAGACAAAAAACTCACATTGATAATTACATCTGCACATTCCTTCAGGACCCTGGATTGTAGTTTATCCAGATCTAATGACTTCAACTCATTGAGAAAAAAGAACTGGTTACTCCCATATTATTTTCTCACATATCTTTAGCTTCAATTGACTGCTAATAATATTTGTCCCATACTTTCCAAACTGGAGATCATTCTGCTTGGCAGAAAAAAAAGAAGCAACATAGGAGTGGAGTAGTTCTGCCTTCAGTTATCTGAATCCCATCCATCCCAAGCAGCCATCTTTATCATTTCTTGGAGTTTATTTGGATCATTCTGCCTTCAGTTATCTGCAGTCCATCTACCCAAGCAGCAATCTTAAGAATCATTTGACCTTGGAATGCTAGGTTTATATTTCAAGAGGGACATTAGGAAGTATCTGATAAAACTTCAACATTTCATAGTTGAGAAACAAGATGACCAGAGATGACATGAATTAATTGTATACAGTCAAGCAGGTCATAAGAAGTAGAACTGGAATTCAAGCCCAAAGAAAGTCCTGTTGTTTGAAATTGAGTATTCTTTCTATAACAATACACTGCCTTCTGCCATCAAGGGAGCACAAGAGGTCTTTTTTTTGGCCTTAGGATTCATTAGTATATGATCAAAGTCACCACAAAAAACAACAACATAGAAGCAGATGGAGGATAAAAACAGATTCACAGAAAACTCAACAGGAGAACTTAAAGATGAACCTGGAAGGACAGCAAATAGATGAAAATGGAAAAGGTCTGTCAAGATTTTTGAGAACTCTTACCAACTGATTGGCCTAGATCAATCAACCATGATTCCAGAAAATCCATGATCCAGAATGTTGCTCACTTACTGGCAGAGAGGGGGATGGACTCAATATGCAGAGGGAGATGGGAATTTTGGACACAGCCAATATGGGAATTTGTTTTGCTTTACTATTATTATTTTTTCTAGGGTTTTGTTTTCCTTTTTTCTAGGAGAGGTGGGGTAAGGGGGAGTAAAAAGGAGAGAGGGCAAATGATTGTTTAAAAAAATAAAATTTAAAGCAGAAGTTTGGAGGCAGGAGAAGGAATAGAGTTTCTAATCAGAAATTTTCAGAAACAATGCCAGCCCTTCAAAGGATGTTTGATTTATTTCTTTGCCTTGTGACTATATCAACATGTCATACCAGCCCTACATCTCTAGCAAAAGAGCTCCAACCTTTTCATCCTAAGCTATCTCATAGTCTATTTGCTAGCCATATGTCCTTAGGAAAGTAACTTAACCTTTATCTGCTTCAGTTTCCAGATCTGAAAAAAAAAGATAATAAAATTTGTACTACCTACTTCCCAGGGTTATTGTGAAGAAAGTTGCTTTTTTTAATAAACTGGAACTCACCATGGAAATGTGAATTAATATTATTATCAATTCCCCAAATGATTATTTTTTATTACTGAAAAGAAACGGAATATTCTCTGTGAAAGAATAGGACCACCTTTTTATTGTCAATGGAGTGGCTTTTATTATGAGGTCTTATAGTGTATTGGTATTGTAAAACTGTAATGATAATATTCTGGAAGAAAGAGAGAATCATCAGAGAATCTGGGGAAGTGAGAGGGATAGTTGAACGGTCAGAGAGTTTGTCATGATCAAAGAGATAAAAATGGCCACAAACACAGCCATGAGGCTCAAACCTGAGGAGTAGATTAGGGTCTCTGTTGCAGCTTCTAGCCCAATCTGAAGCCTGCAGTGAAATAACTAGGGCAGGAATCACAGACCAAAAGGCAGCCTGAAGCCTTGTTAGCACAGCTGTCCAGCTGGCATCTCCTGAACCTTCAAATAGGGCCAGCACAACAGGTCTGCTGCTCAGACCCAAATCCAAGAGTAATAATAATGGCTAACAATTATATAGTACTTACTATGTTCCAGATAGCATGCTAAGCACTTTACAATTTTTATCTTATTGCATCCTCACAACAACCCTTGGAGTTAGGTATTGTTACTAATCCCCATTTTATAGATGAGGAAACTGAGGCAAACAGAGATTAAGTGACCTGCCCATGGTCATACAGACAGGAAGAGTCCGATACCAGATTTGAACTCAGGTTTTCCTGACTCCAAGCCCAGTGCTCTATCCACTGTGTCACCCAGCACAGATGAGGAGGGCACAAATCAGACTTTATCTTGGATCAGACCACTTTGGGAATGCTAAAGTTTTGCAAATCTCCAGCCTGAGCTGTCCCTAAGGGCCTAGAATAATATAATGCTTTAAAAGAAAAAGAAAGAAAGCTGAAATAAGACCAGTTGTTTTTACAAATCAAATGAGGGAATTAGAGAAAAAATTGGAAGAGAAATGAGAGCTACAGAAGAAATAATTGAAAAGAGAATTAATAGTTTGACCCAAGCAACAAGGTCCCTGAAAATAGACCAAATAGAAGCAATGACTCCATTAAGACAACAATAAATATTAAAATAGATATATTTAAAAAGAAAGATGTAAACAAAGTCAAAAGACTACAGAAAATAGGAGAAAATGTAAAGTATCATAGCAAAAACAATTAACCTGGAAAACAGACCAAAGAAAGATAATTTAGGAATCACTGGGCTACCTAAAAGCCATTATCCCCCTGCCCCAAAAAAAGAAAAAAGAAACATAAAAGAAAATTGCCCAGATCTTTTAGAACATGGGACAAAGTAGAAATAGAAAGACTCTACTGAGTCTAAAAGAAACCCCAAAAAGAAAGCTTTCAGGAACATTATAGACAAAGCTTATTGGTCAAAGAAAAAAATATTGCAAAATACTAGAAAGAAACAATTCAATTACTGAGAAGCCCAGGCAGGATCACACAAGATTTAGTAGCCTCTACTATAAAGAAGTAGAAAGCTAAGGAAAAAAGTAGAGAGCTTAATATACAATATTCCAAAAGCAAAGAATATAGACTTAAAGGTTATATAATTAAAGCATATAACTTACCCAGCAAAACCAAGTATAATCCTACCAACAAAAAATTGACCATAAATGAAATGGAGAACTTCCAACAATTCTTGATGAAAAGATCATAGCTGTGTAGAAACTTTGAAGTTCAAAAATAAGAGTCAAGAGAAACATTAAAAGGTAATATAAATAAACAATAATAATGGACTAAACAAAGATAAACTGCTTTCTAATATGGGGAATTGATACCTGAAACCTTCTTGAATCCCATCATCATCATCAAAGGTTATAGAAAGAGTATAATTAGAAGAGACCTGGGAGTGGTTCTATTATGTCCTGATGATCTTAAAAGAAGAACGGAAAGGGAAGAGAAATACACTGGAGAGCAGGGGGTAAAAGGGGGAGAAGAGAGGAAGGAAGGGGAAAGTTATCTCACATACTCAGCACATTCAAGAAGAAGTCTATGCATAGAGGTTGTTGTTGTTGTTGTTTGTCCTTCGTTCTCTAGGAGGACCATGACATCAGAAACATGACACCATGAAATGCAAGTGAATTGGATTTAAGTGAGAAGGCCTGTGCAAAGTCACCAGCCTCACTTTCTCCTCCAGAGTTATCTGGGTCCAGTGGCCAGATACAGATCAGGATGACTGGAGATGGCCCAGTAGGAGACCTTGGCCTTTTTAAGCTAAGGTTTTTAACAGGTCTCAGTTTTACTGAGGCAACACCCATTCAGTGATTAAGACTAGGTAAGAAATGAGGCAGAGAATGGCCTCTTTTACTTAGTCAAAAAAAAAATCCATATGGGAGGGGAAGATCTTCAGGGTTTCTGGCCAAAACAGAAAAAATTGTTATTTACATTCACTCTGATCCAATCAGGGCCCAAACAATGGGCAACATAGCTCTTTCTTTCCTTCTCTCTTTCTTTTCTTCTTTCTCTTTTTTTCTTCTTTCTCTTTCTTTTTTTCCATCTTTCTTTGCCCTCCCTCTTTCCACAAAGGGTATCATACCCTTACCTGCAGATGCTCTGCCTGAGGAAATGTAAATTTTGATCGATGTAATCTCACAAAATATCTTGGGGTTTATAGACTAGATTTCTTTCTTAAGGACCATGCCTTAAACCCAAATCACTCTGGTTTTCATCGATTGGCCAACAATAAGTCCCAGGCCAAGCCCCACTTGGTCATACAAAGAGGAAAGGTCAGGTGAACAGCTGATACTTGAACCTTATTCTCATTTGTACTTGTCAACGTAGAGAAGAATATATACACCATACAGAAATACATTTCAGTAAATAGGGAATAAGAAGGAATAAGAAAGGTAGATTGAGAGAGGGATTAGTTCTAAGCAAAACCAACTCTGAGGATATACAGGATTTGCAGCAGCTCTTTTTGTGGTGGAAAAGAATTGGAAATTGAGGAAGTCTTCTATCAATTGGGGAATGTCTGAATATGTTATGATATATAAATGTGATAGGATATTATTGTATCAAAGGAAATGATGAGAGGAACAATTTTAGAGAAACTTGAGAAGACTTGTATAAAGTGATGCAAAATGAAGTGAAAATAACCAGGAGAACAAGTTCTAAAATTGTAATAGGATTGTAAAAAATGTTGAAAGATTTAGAAGCTTGGATCAATGTAATGACCAACCAGGATTCTAGAGCATTCATGATAAACATGCTATCCACCCCCTAATAGAAATATAAAGGATTCAGAGCACAAATTGAGACTTTTTTTACATGATCAATGTGGGAATTTCTTTGACTTGACCACTCATGTTCATCACAGAGGTTTTGTTTTTCTTCCTTTCTCAAGTGGAGGTAGAGAGTAGATGGGAAGGAGAAAAGGTAAATTTTTGCTTATTAAAAAATCTAATTTTATTTTTTAAAATTAATCACAGGATTTGGCAACTGATTGGATATGTGGGGTAAGTGAGAGTGAGAAGTTGAGGATAACATTTCAGTTGCACATCTCATTGACTGGGAAAATTGTGGTAGAGGGGAAGATAGAGTTCTGACTTAGACATACTGAGTTTGATATGCCTATGGAACATCCAGTTCAAGACGTCCAAAAAATAGTTGCTAATGCAGAACTCTTAGGAGAGAGGTTAGAGCAAGATATATAACCATAGATATAGGAATCAGCACAAATTACTCTCCTGATGGAAAAGGAGAAAAGTGGTCAGTCAGAAATCTCTTATGTGGAGGAAACTAGGAGTGGTACTCCAGGGGCAGAAGATGTGGAAGTCCTAGGAAGGTCCATTATTAGGAATTCTGAAACCTGGGGCAATGAAGACTAGAGATTATGGGGATAGACCATAAAGCCATCCAAAATAATAGGACAAGGTAGGGCCAGGCCAGAAAGGAACTCCCCTGGTTTGTCTGAGGAGTTCAAAATATCACCTCCAGGATTCAGCAGCTTTTACTTTCAATGATCCATGGGTGTCTTTCCTGTGAGCCACTCAGGACTGCATGTAATCACATCCTGGGAGTGGCATGTACCCTCAGGAGTCTAGTCCATGAGTGCCATAATACAGCAGAGGGATCCTCGAAACCTTCAATTCTTCTAATTCCAGTATATAGATGAGGTGAAAGCACAGCAGGCATCTCCCCATTATCTCTGCTGAGGATATAATGAGAACTTATGGCAGACAAAAAAGACTTTGATTCATTATCCATGGGAGATCCACTCCCAGCTGCTGGATGTAATGGCCAGACCCTGTGGAGGAAGCAGCCTGCTAGAAGAGGCAAATCAGTTTCTGCCAATAGGAGGCTTGTAACCCAGTGATGGCCTAGGACTATCAACAGCTGGGAGGATGGGCAGTTCAGCTGCTGCCCCAGCTTTTTTATCCCACTCAGGCCACCCATCCTGTACTACAGATTCTTTTTATACTGCCCCTTTTTGCTATGACAACCTTCTTTTTACCAAGTTATGGTGGTTGATTCTGAAACTTTTGAAACTATTCCAGAAATCCTCATCTCTGTACTTCTTGGATGTTGGGAGCTGGTTGATTGGAAGGAATGGTTTTTACAGTAGAAGCTTATGCCTTGCCTAGGGCTTGAAAAAATCTAGTCCAGATGAGGTATTTAGGATGATAATTTTCTCATCTTAAATCTCAGGGCCAGTTCACTTCAAAGGCCTAACCGATGTTTAAAGCAAAATATGTAGGAATGTTACCTGCTGTGAAACCCCGTTGATAACCTAAATGATCTACTAAAGCTTTACCTCTGAAAGTTTTGCTGTGAGATTTCTGTGAAAATAGGAATGTGCTTTTTGAAATGTATACCTAGAAAAAAGTAGTAGAACTAGGTCTGTGTCCCAAAAAGATAAAAAACAAAAAGGAAAAGGACCTATGTGTACGAAAATATTTATAGCAGCTTTTTTAGTGGTGGCAAAGAACTGGAAACTGAGGGGATGTCCATCAGTTGGGAAATAGCTGAACAAGTTGTGGTACATAATTGTGATGGAATATTACTGTGCTGTAACAAATGATGAGCAGGATGCACTCAGGAAAAACCTGGATTTACACAAACTGATGCGAAGTGAAGTAAGCAGAACCAGAAGAACAGTGTACACAGTAACAGCAATATTTTATGATGTCAACTGTGAATGACTATTCTCAGCAATACAATGATCCAAGACAATCCCAAAGAACATATGATGAAAAATGCTATCCACCTCCTGAGAAAGAACTGCTGGAGACAAAATGCAGATTGAAGCATACTATTTTTCACTTTCTCTGCTTTCTTGTTTGGGTTTCTTTTGGGGGGGGAGGTAAATCTGTGTTTTCTTTAACCACATGACTAATATGTAAATATGTTTAGTATGGCTGCACATGTATAACTCATATCAAATTGCTTGTATTCTCGATGTGGGGAGGGGGGAGTAGAGGGAGCAAGGGAGAGGATTTGGAACTCAGAGTTTTTTAAAAAGGAATCTTAAAAATAGTTTTTACATGTAATTGGGGGAAAATAAAACATTTTTAAAAGAAAT
Organism: Trichosurus vulpecula; assembly: GCF_011100635.1. Classification (NCBI taxonomy): domain Eukaryota; kingdom Metazoa; phylum Chordata; class Mammalia; order Diprotodontia; family Phalangeridae; genus Trichosurus; species Trichosurus vulpecula. The sequence goes on from NC_050573.1 coordinate 378,271,218, forward strand.
ATAAAAACAAAGAGTAGTGGAGAAAATATCTTAAAGATATACTCCACAGAATTAGAGACAAGGAGGAAGAAATCCTATCTGCATTAGACAAATGGTTAGGGAAATAGGACAAGTTGTTTTTTTTTTTTTAACTGGAGGGGGGAGTCTGGTTGTTTTTCTATTAGATGCTAACATCTAAATAGTCTGCAACAGCCAGCTTGGAGAGGAAAGAGCACAGCTTATGGGGCAAAGGTCATCCTTTCCTTTCCTAGTTCTGGTTTTGACTACAGAGTGGAGCAGAGGAGAGAAAATTTGTCTGCGATGAAGCATCCAGGAAAAAAAATGTGAGCAGGATTGATGTCAACAGACTGGGCTGAGGCACCTGGAAAATCAGACCATGAAGTGAAGGAAAAAAGGGAGGGAGGGGAAGGAGAAGGGGGGGAAAGGAAGGCAAGGAGGGAAATAATCATAAAAATGTACGAGTTACACAAAGTTGGGGTTAAACAATCCAGATTAGAACAGCTGTCAGTGAACTTGAGACAGACTGTGCTCCTCACAAGAGGATGGGACATTCTGCATTTTAAAGGTCAGTCAACTCCACCCCCTTTTGTAGGAGGTGGTGCTGCAGGAAGTCCCTCAGTATACCAGTCATCTCAGTTTTACACATTAACTGAGAGCTACAGGCATTCCTCAAACAGGAAACAGCAACTTAGTAGGAAGTTTGACAGCAGTTTGGACTCCAAAATAGAAAGAGACAGAAGGACTAAAGAGAAAGGAATCTTTCCTGTATTTGGAAAAAAAGAAAAAAAGAAAGAGAGAGAGAGAGAGAAGAAGAAGAAGAAGAAGAAGAAGAAGAAGAAGAAGAAGAAGAAGAAGAAGGAGGAGGAGGAGGAGGAGGAGGAGGAGGAGGAGGAAGGAAGGAAGGAAGGGAGGGAGGGAGAAAGAAAGAAGGAAGTAAATGTAGTAGCAATTTAGATTTGAAGATCTTTCCCATCCATTAATAGGCCATGTGACCTGCTTAAACAGGAAGCCTAAGTCACATGTGGTGAGAGGAGCTTCCTGACAGGAAAAGGAAGTTATGTCACAGGAAATGCTGAGAGAGAGAGAGAGAGAAAGAGAGAGAGAGAGAGAGAGAGAGAGAGAGAGAGAGAGAGAGCAGTTACGGCTGCTAATGGCTGCTAACCACCGTTGTAATGATTAGAACTAAACAGGCTGACTTAGCTGTACTGTGAGTTTGTTTTTGGAGAAGACCCCAACAGGGGATGGTGAGGATCCATGTTGTGATATCATGTTTTGGGTTCCTTGCTGTTATGATGAAGTGGGCTAACTGGCTGTGGGAGCTGAACATTATGGGATATGGTTCTCTGGTGTCTGAATAAGTGCTATACTTCTACCTTCTATATGGAGAGTCTCCCATACTTTGTGATATAGAACCACATAGGCATTTTGACAATTATCATCTACATTGTTATTATTGCCTTACTGATACAGAAAAGAAAGAAAGATAGGAAGGAAGAAAAAAAGAAAGAAAGAAATGCTTTAATAACTAGGCTTCCTCAAACAAGGTAGAGCCCATGAATACTGTAGCAAGCAGTGTTTCTCTATATATATACATATTGATAGAAATAGAGACAGATGTGGACATAGCATGTGATATAGCCTTACAGTTAGGAAGACCTGTTATTCAAGTCCAGCTTCTGAAGCTTACTAACTGTGTGACTGTAGCAAGTCATTTTATCTCAGTCCCCAAACAATTCTAAAAGACTGCAAGTTATATATATATGGAATTCATTGAAACAAATCAAAAATCAATATATTTATGTAGTAGGTAAGGATTATTGGGGCTTTTTGTTTGGTTGGTTGGTTTTGTTTTGCCTTTTTAAAGGACTAGTATCTACATAATTTCTAGTTAACCTAGGCCTACAAGTTTATATAGAATAGTAAGTAAAGAAGTTGAGTTTCATGATTGAATAGGGCTTAGAAGTCTCTGGAAGGGACAAAGGAGATGATTGCCATGTCAAGTTGGCCTAAAGTCCTGTGGAAGAATCTTTAGAAGCAAGAAAGATAACTATCTTCCACAGCTTGGTTTCTTTGGCAAGGGTGAATCAAGAAACACATTCTGAGTGCCCTTTACATTCTAACAATCCTTATCTTAGGACAGGGGTTTTTAACCTTTTTTCTATGTGTGTCTTGGACTCCTTAGACATTCCAGTGAAGCCTATGGACTCCTCCACAGAATAACATTTTTAACATACAAAATTAAATATGTAGGGCTACAAAGGAAATTACTTATGAGGATATACAATTATCAAAAATACTTTTAAAAAAACAAGTCCAGGGGCAGCTAGGTGGCACAGTGAGTAGAGCGCCGGCCCTGGAGTCAGGAGAATCTGAGTTCAAATCTGGCCTCAGACATTTGACACACTTACTAGCTGTGTGATCTTGGGAAAGTCACTTAACCCCAATTGCCTTGCCTTCTGTTTTAACAATCCAGCTAGCAGCTTCTGTTGGGGTGTACAGATCCACCCACAGCCAGCACCCAGAAAGTTGCCTACATGCTGGGAAAGCACAGGTTCTTTTGATATGCTTAACCAAGGAAAGCAAGGCTAAGGGGCTGACAAGCTTACTTTAATCCAGCATACGGACAGCATTCAGGTAGTTCAGGGGAGCATACAGACAGCACTCACTTAGTTCAGGAGGAAAAGCCATCACCCTGAACTTCAGAACAAATACGAACAAATTACAAGCATCAACAGACAGACGAAATACAGATTCATTCACTTACTTCAGGGGAAGAGACCAGCACCCTGAGCTTCAGAACATTCATTTAGTTCAGGGGAAAAAGCCATCACCCTGAACTTCAGAACAAAATACAAACAAGTTACAAACATCAACAGACAGACCCAATACAATTCATAGTTACCAACATGTAGGTTCAGCCCGGGAGCCTGGAACAAGGGCTGGCCCAGAGTCATGCTCGCCACCACTGCTGCTCCGACAGAAAAGGGATCTTCAAGCTGTCTTCTCTCCTTTTATAGAGCTTTTGACATCATCAAGAGTATCTGACTGACCAGAGCCCAGGTTCTGGTGATTGGTTCTTGAGTTGGCCCCTCCCCCCAGGACCCTGGGAGGCTCACATCCACATAGATTAGGTCAACACCCAATAGGGCATGGCTCTGGAGTCGACACCTCCCCCTAGCCAGCCCCATCCTGGGCCCACCCCAGTCACCAATCCGACCACCCACATAGGTTCCACACCTAATAGGGCTCTGGGCCTGGGGCCCAGCACCCAGCAAGGCTCAATGAAATACGCCAAGTCACTCAAAGAAAACAAAGGCCATTTTACTTACCAACACACTCCACCCCTCACAATGTTCTAGGATATATGACTGATTAGATTATGTATTCTAGAACATTGTGATCCAATTACGCAGAAAACTAAAACATATCATTCACAATAAAGCAAAACATATCATTCAGTGACATTCCCAAATATTGGTTTACAATTCAAATGTGACCCACCCTTAGGTCCCAGCAAGATAATCTCTTCAATCAATCATTCCCAAAATACTTGTTAATAATTCAAATGTCCACCCCTAGATCTTTGTATCCATTACATAGGATCAATAATATCATAACAATAAAACAATACAGCAAGGATAATACAAAATAAGTACACAGAACAGTATCATCATTCACCCCCCCCCAAACGATTGGAGCTCAAAATCTTGGGGTAAGGGGTGAAGGTCTCATTTTCCATAGCTTCTTCTTGCTGAAATTGGACATAGAGCTGTCCCTGCCCCAAGAGTCCCGTTCCAGAGGTCAGTTCTTTAGCGAGCTTGCAGGAATTCCAAGAATGCTACGTGCTTAGGCAGTCACCGGAAAGTGCAGGGTGCTTAAGCCTAAAGGAGACAGAACTAGCAACAAGGTTAACCAAAACAAAGAACAAAAAAAGTAGGCAAGTATGGGCTATTATCCTTCAAATAAAATCATCTCCAGTTTGGTTGAGATTCCAGTTATGCAAAGATCCAATATCAGAGCCAAACTCAGGTGGGAAATGTTTCTTTTCAAAAGGAACACCAAGAGGATCCCATCCTAGATAGAGACTAAGATTGTCCTCCCAGCCTTTCCTCAGATGTACAAGGGAACATAATTGGAAAACCAAACTAAGAGGATCCCATCCTAGATAGAGGCTAGGATTGCCCTCAAGGCTTTTTCCCCAGATACAAACTTTCATCCATTAATCACACAAGATCACCTTCCCTCTGAGTGGCTTGTGGCATTTATCAGCATCAGCCATACTTGTGGAGTCCATGAATCTATTATTATAGTCCTATTCATGGTAAAATATACAAAGGGTATTTTTTCACAGGGGATAATAATCACTTGATGGTAAAATATACAAAGGGTATTTTTTCACAGGGGATAATAATCACTTGAACTATCTTATGACGCTCCAGAACTTGGGTGAAAAACCTGTACAATTTTGTAGAAATGATAAAATAGTTCAAGTGATTATTATCCCCTGTGAAAAAATACCGTTTGTGAAAACTGACCCTCCTCCCAAAATAACTACTAGAGGGGCAAAAGGGTCTTGCTCCATTGATAGAATAAAGTTGGGAGCTAAGGTATGGGTAAAATGGAAGCCAGATGATATTCCAAAGGCTGCAGAAGTCATAGCCCATGGGAAGGACAACACTGTAATAGATGTCTATTCAGGGGAAGATAATTACCAAATCGTACCCCTGAACCATATATTTTTCCATGAATAGGGCTATAATAATAGATTCATGGACTCCACAGGTATGGCTGATGCTGATAAATGCCACAAGCCACTCAGAGGGAAGGTGACCTTGTGTGATTAATGGATGAAAGTTTGTACATCTGGGGAAAGGCTGGGAGGACAATCTTAGTCTCTATCTAGGATGGGATCCTCTTGGTGTTCCTTTTGAAAAGAAACATTTCCCACCTGAGTTTGGCTCTGACATTGGATCTTTGCATAACTGGAATCTCAACCAAACTGGAGATGATTTTATTTGAAGGATAATAGCCCATACTTGCCTACTTTTTTTGTTCTTTGTTTTGGTTAACCTTGTTGCTAGTTCTGTCTCCTTTAGGCTTAAGCACCCTGCACTTTCCGGTGACTGCCTAAGCACGTAGCATTCTTGGAATTCCTGCAAGCTCGCTAAAGAACTGACCTCTGGAACGGGACTCTTGGGGCAGGGACAGCTCTATGTCCAATTTCAGCAAGAAGAAGCTATGGAAAATGAGACCTTCACCCCTTACCCCAAGATTTTGAGCTCCAATCGTTTGGGGGGGGGTGAATGATGATACTATTCTGTGTACTTATTTTGTATTATCCTTGCTGTATTGTTTTATTGTTATGATATTATTGATCCTATGTAATGGATACAAAGATCTAGGGGTGGACATTTGAATTATTAACAAGTATTTTGGGAATGATTGATTGAAGAGATTATCTTGCTGGGACCTAAGGGTGGGTCACATTTGAATTGTAAACCAATATTTGGGAATGTCACTGAATGATATGTTTTGCTTTATTGTGAATGATATGTTTTAGTTCCCTTCGTAATTGAATCATAGTGTGTGTTCTAGAATACATAATCTAATCAGTCATGTATCCTAGAACATTGTGAGGGGTGGAGTGTGTTGGTAAGTAAAATGGCCTTTGTTTTCTTTGAGTAACTCAGTTTATCTCATTAAGTCTTACTAGGTGCTCGGCCCTAGGCCCAGAGCCCTATTAGGTGTAAAACCTTAGTGGGTGTGGATCGGCAACTAAGGTGGGGCCCAAGGTAGGGCTAACTCCAGGGAGGGCCTAGTTTACATGTCTGGAACAGCAGAGGCTTTTAGACCACGTGGGTTTAAGTCCACCTCTCTGTGACAATTCATGGGGCTGGCTAAGGGGACGTGTTAACTCCAGAGCCATGCCCTATTGGGTGTTAACCTGATCTATGTGGATGTAAACCTCCCAGGGTCCTAAGGGGAGGGGCCAACTCAAGAACCAATCACTGGGCTCTGGTCATTCAGGTGACACTTGATGATGTCAAAAGCTCTATAAGAGGAGAGAAGACAGCTTGAAGATCCTTTTCCGTTGGAGCCAGAGACAGCTACAGCCAAAGCTGAAGCAGGAGCTGCTGGTAGCAGAGCTGACCCATGTGTAGACAGAGGAGTGCTGAGCAAGGACTTGAGGCCAGTGGGTAATCTTCTTACCATAGAGGGGAAGCATGTATATGATTTTGCTTTATACCATCATGCTTCTTTGTGGCCTCCTGGTTACTCTTGTGAGGCGGACTTATTGGGCCTGGAAGTTTTTGATCAAAATATCAAAATAGGGATGCTGGTTTGTGGATCTGTTACTTTGGAGCTTGAATACATGCTTTAATCCTTCTGCCTTCTACTTAGAGAATTCCTTATATCCTGTGGTTCTGAACCTTTCAGACATATATATGATTCTCTTTGAAATCATAAATTCTGCCTTCATAATACACCTTCCCCCCTCCAAAAAAAAAGAATTAGAGTATGTGGGACAGCTAAGTGGCACAGTGAATAGAGCACCAGCCTTGGAATCACAAGGACCTGAGTTCAAATCCAGCCTCACACACTTGACATACTTACTAGCTGTGTGACCTTGGGCAAGTCATTTACCCCCAATTGCCCTGCCTTCCCCCCTCCAAAAAAAAAAGTTCAGAGATCACAGGTTAAGAACCCCTGCCTTCCAACAAGAACTCTGAGCTCTGTGAGCTCACTTTTTTTCCATGTTTTTGTTGCGTTTTATTTTTCCCCTAGTCATCCAGGAAAGTTCTCTATTAAGGTCATGTCTCATGATGATGTGGAGGTGACCCTGGCTGGGGTCTTGAAGGGTCTGCCCATGGATCACAAGTTCTGGCAGATTCTACAAAACTTCAGGCTTAAAGATTGATCTGTCATTTGAAGACCAACCTGGTTAAATTCAGATGGGCTTGTCACCAGAAGGCTGGTAACCAAGCAATGAATTTTTCAGGCCATAACAAGGGGTATGTGTTGCAGTAGAGAGGCTGTGGCAGTCGGGGTGAGAGCACGTGGGTTTGAATCCAGCTCTGCCACTTATTCCTTATGAGTCTCTTGGGTAAGTCATTTAACTTTTCTGGTCCTTAGTATCTTTATATGTAAATTGAGGGGATTGGATTAGAAGATCTTTGAGGTCCCTTCCAGCAATATAATCCTATGAACTCTGTGAAATCATTTGGTAAAATGGAGAAGGGTTGTAATCTATGTTGGTCTAGGTCAAGACATTCTGCACCTGAGGTCCATGGACCCCTAGGGTTTGGTTTAGTTTGGTCTAGGTTGGCTTTTTTAGATATGAGGGTCTATGAAATTGGATGGGGAAAACATACATCTTTTTTTTAAACTAACCTCTAATTGAAATTTAGCATTTCTTTCAATGATGAATGTAAGCAACAAAACATTATTCTGAGAAGGGGTCCATAGGTTTTACTAGGTGGCCCATGAAACGCATAATGGTTAAGAATATCTAGTAGAAAGCATACAAACCAATGAAATTGCAAATTCTTAAAAGAGTGGGATAAAGATCCAACAACTTTCTTTTGAAAACCCCACTTTGGGCTGAGAAAAGAGGAAAAAGGACTTATTCACACCTTGGCCAAGAAGAGATAGACTAGGAATGGGGCAGTTCCCAAGAAGCTGGAGCACCATCAGAGAGTTTAAAAATTCAGGTTCTAAATGTGGCTAATAACCTGTGAATTTTGATCACTTCCTGGCTCCCCCTCACTTGTAGCACAACATGTGTGACCTGGTAGGAATTCAGGATTGTAGACTAGGTAACTTCTCCAAGCCCTTTCTGGCTCTAGGAATCTCTCTGCATCATATGCCTTTACCCAGTGGGCACCACTTCTGTGCTAGTCATTGCATGGGGGTGAAACAACTCGTTTCTGTTTGCCATATGTCAGTTTTGAGTCTTTCCTACTTACCAAAGATTTCCAGGAGAAACCACAGTTTCGTTCTTAATTTCATTCTGTCTTGAATGATTCTATCATTACTGTTGAGTCTTGATTCCCCAACTAGACTATAAATTCCTCAAGAGCAGAGACTGTGTTTTTATTTCTCTGCAGAGGTGTGCTGGTCAAAGTTTAACAACTGACTCTCTTTTTTTAAATGTACACAGGACACATTTTTAAATCAAATCTGAATTTTTAACATTTTCTCTTTCGTCTTCTTAAGGCTATATGATCAACAAAATAATAAGCCAAGCCCTGATTTGTTATCATTGTCCAGTCATTTTCAGTCATGTCTGATTCTTTGTGACCCCTCTTGGGGTTTTCTTGGCAAAGATACTGTAGCGGTTTGCCATTTCCCTCTCCATCTCATTTTACAGATGAGGAAACTGAGGCAAGCAGGGTGAGGTGACTTGCCCAGGGTCACACAGCTAGTCAGTTTCTGAAGCCAGTTTTCACCTCAGGAAGATGAATCTTCCTCAATCTAGGCCTGGAACTCTACTGTGCCACCTAGCTGCCCTGTGCTACTTATTTCCAAGGTGCAAAGGCTCACACTGAAAATTTGGCAATTGGCTCTTGCAAGCCTATGTGAGCTGGCTTAAGTATATAGCTACTTCTCTGTAAAACCCCACCGCATCTGCCACAGGGATAGACACATAGGAGGTTCTCCATAAACACTATTGATTGGTTAGATACGGGACACCACTGGGACCCGTATCTTGTTAGCTAATACATCACTATACTCAGTCCAATAATTTCCTTCAACCCCGCCCCCAAGGGTCTTCCTGCACATTTATTTACCCATTCATTCACACAATCAAAATGTTTATTTAATTTCATATATTTCCCTAGTAGGGGGCAGCATGGCCTAGTGGTTAGAGAGCTGACCTTAGAGTCATGGTCATGAAAGTAGGTTTAAATCTCAGTTCTGAAAATTATTGTGTGACCTGAGAGAAGTCACTTAACCTCAATGTGTCTCAGGTACTGCCAGGCACTCTATCCCTACTAGGAATTTTTTTTTCTAAGTCATGGACTGGTTGATGGAGGGAATTCTCACACAGAGTTTCTTCCAAAATCTCAGACAAGTCAAGCATTCACAAAAGTATGCTCAGACACATGTTTAAATACACATGAACATACACTTAGGGTATATATCAGTCCCCGCTCTGGGCTTCAGTTTCCCATATCCCTTGATTATCTAAGTATTTTCTCTCAGAGTAATGGGATACCAGGGGATAGAAAGAAAATACTCTGATTCACAGACTCATCTATCCATCCCCCACCCTTCCCATGCCACCCTAGTAAACAGTAAGGGTCGATAGTGTTGAATACCCATGGGAGACGCAAGTGACCAGATTCACAGTTCTCTTTCCAGATGAAACTTTGGGATTCAGTTTATTAGGTAGAATTAATGGCCTTTCAAACACAGTGACAGAAGCAAAAATACCCTGATTACAATTTTAGGCATGGCTTTAGCAGCACCAGGCCTCAGGATCACACCTCTGAGTTAACATCACACAGGAAAATTTTTGCAACCTGGCTCCAGGAAACAAAAATCCTCAGGAAAATAAGATAGATACAATGACTTTCCATCCCCCTTTAAATGGGATAAATCCTTTCCCTCAATTTTCCCCAACCCCTAAAAAATGCTAATAAAGAGAGGCTCACTCTTAGCAAAATTCTGTGGTCCATAAACAGATTCAATTCTTCCATGTCATAGGAGCATTGCTTTCTATTGAAGAAAACATCATTGAAAGTTTCATTTTTCCTCTCCACTAGGAAAAGCCTCTCATTTGGGGAATTGGGGGAGTGGGGGGAGAACTGGGGATGGACAAATTGCAGGGAAGTAAGAATCCATAGGGCCCAGCACTGTGACAACCTCACTTTCTACAGCCACAAAGAGCCCACTCAAGCATAAGTCAGATGTGAGGATACCCATCCTTGTGGGACTCAGAGGCTAAATATTCAGCAGGAAATGAGGGAAGGGAGCCACATAGAGTATGCACCACCGAGTAAGACAAGGAACAGGAGGGTTCCAGATATTTCCACTGGAACCTATGCTCACCCAACATTTCTTGCACGGTTGTTTTCAGGGGTTTTTTTTTGTCTTCTTTTGGGTTTTTTTTGCATCAACTTGAAACTGTATTACAGAACAACCTGGTTTTGACAGTCACTGAGATTAACTGATAGATTTCTTTAAAATATATTTTATATGTATACATGTATATCACAGTTAAACCAAAAAAAGGTTTTTAAGAAGAGTTATGGCTTTCTAAAGGAACATTCGGACGAGGGAACTGCAATATGCAACAGAGTTCACCCTACTGAGGCAGCTCTGATGCCTCTCTAAATCAACCCAGGCGGAGTTGTCTTTTCTCAGAAGTAGCCAGAAACAAGAGGCCTTATCCAAAAGCAAACCGTTGTTAGAATGGTATCTTGTGGTGGAAAACACTGTGGCAGCCAGCCCCCAAGGCTGAGAGAACTAGATCTGGCTCCAACGTGGCTGGCAGGTAAGGGGAGGAGGTAAGAAGTTCTCTTTTTCCTATGAACTACCCCAAGCCTAAGGGTCACCAGTCCTGAGATTTGGGCTAGTCTGTGAGAATGTGATGGCTCAGCCTAACCACATTCCTGGTGTACTAGGACCCCAAGCTGAGAGAAGGTTGTAGAGATTGCTGGCTCAAGAGGCACACTGGTCAGAAACCATTGTGAGCTGTCCGTTCAGGACCATTGCTGCCCTACCTCCCAACTTCATTCCTACAACAGTGCTAGTTGCACTGGTTTGTTTCTCAAATAAATTCTTACCCCATGAAATTCTTGGTATCACACAAAACTTAGGGTAGCCAAAGATCAAAGATGAATGCAAATGTTTCAAGATAACTCCTGAAGAGTGCTCCTGCCCCTCAGCAAACAAGCTAAAAGCCTATCTCTGGAGGTGGAATAGGTTGAGTATGACCCTCCCACCCCCCCCCCTAAAAAAAACCTTCTCAACCTTAAGTTATTGAAAATAGTCTGCCTGCATTTAATATCACAGGTCTACCCCAATCCACTTCAATATCACTAACACTGATGACAAATCTTTCTTTGGCTCACCAATATCAATCCTCATTGGTATGAGTACCAGACTAGGAAGTAAATGATCTATTCTCTTGGGTTGCAGACCCAGGAACATGAACTTGAACATTTGACCTCCTCGTGCCTCAGTTTCCTCTTTTTAAAATGAGGCTGATAATCCTTGCCCTTCATATATCACAAGGACATCGTGAGGATCAAGTGAATGCCATGAAGAGGATAAATGCTATCACAGATACAAAATATTGTTACTGGTATTATTATTATCTGTTTTGAGTATCAACTTTGCTAAAATGGGTGCTACCTGCACTCTTCTCCATGAGCAAAACACATTAATCTATCCAGCAAATGAGCCTGTGTCTTGGCATGATGCCAAATGACCCATGGTCTTGGCAGAGCAAGTAACAATGTAAGGAGTCTGCTGGAGAACCAGTGCGGTATAGTAGAGAGAGCAATGGACTAGGCAGCAGAACCCAGGGGTCTTAGTCCTGGCACCTCATCTATAAAATGAAGAGGATGCGCTTTACCTTTAATGTTCCTTCCAGCTCTTATAATCTATGACCCTGGGAATCTGTCTATAAAATGAGAATAATGAATATCCTTTCTACCTCACTGAGTACTGTGAAGATCAGATGGGATATTAGAAATGAAACATGTAAAAGGCTATAAACATAAATATAAGGGATTGCTATTACTCATTTGATAAACACTCCTCAGAAAAGAGGACCATGCTCAGAAGTCAGCCTGGCTGCTAAGTGTTTCTTCCTCCTCAAGTCCAGCACAAGTTTGGGACCAGCACTGCAAGCAGAGGTGGAGAAAGAGGAGGGGGGAAGATGCCCTGATGCCAGCGTCTTGTCAGTCCAGAATCTTCCATGAAAGAAGTGTGAGTAGATAAAATGAGAATACACTCTCTCCCTCTTGGCAGAGGCAACTCAAGCCCTCTCCCTTCTAAGGGCTGACTCTCAGGAGAAGAGGGCAAGTTAAAATTAGTTTATATATACAGTCCTGAGAGCAGGCATCCTTCCTTGGCAAATCAACCAATTTCACGTATAAATGGATTTCGTGGATAAATGAAACTTGTCCTCTAAACACAAAAGCTTTTTTTTTCTTTATTTGACCATTTTGGAAGGAAATTTCTCTAAAACAGACTACTATATCTTTATTTTCTTGCACAGAAGATAAAGGACATGATTTAATATTGTCTTGCTAACTCACTGGTCATTTTGCTACCCTATAATTTAGTGAGAGACTCTCTTCAGTGACAGTACCTGGACTTTGTGATGTCCATTTGGACCAGGAGAGGCCATTTCCTTACTTATTTCTGGATTTTCATAGCTATTCCCTATAATTTTAAGTTGCCAGATTGTATTTTCCTTGTTTTAATAAAACTCTAATGCCTCCTACAGTAAAAGCCATCCATCAGGATACTGGTGCTAGAAAATCTAGTGTAGAACTTTGAAATAGCAGACCCAGCTAAATACTTCCTGGAGCACTCTCACCCTCACTCATCACTGGTGTAAGGATCTACTCCCTGAGGGAGAGAAACCTGGGAACAGTGCAAGATGGGGCTGAGGTAGGAACCCAGTTCTCATAGTGGCTTGTGTCTATGCTAGTTTATGAGGAAGGAACACATGGAAAGGGAAAGGGATTTTACCTTGCAAGGTCCACTGTACCATTTCTGTTTAATGTCTTGATTCCAACCTTTGTGCTTTCAACCTGCAGATTGCAGTGGGCAGAGTATTTGAACAGGGAGTCCAGAGGCCTGAGGTATAGTCCTGGCTCTGCTATTGACTTTCATTCTTCTTGTACATGCCCTGTGGTTCAGCCAGACCAGTGGCCTCATTGACCCAGGATATCACGCTTACTCCTGCCTCTGGGCATTTATTCATGCTCTTTCTCCCATGTAAAATATCCTCCCCTCTCTTTTCCAAATCCTACTTCTGCTCGTGCTAAATGAAGTTCTCCACCCTCAGTGAAGTGTTCCTTGACCATGCACTCAATAAGCTCTCAACAGGAAATTTTTGAACAAATGTCCATCTCAGCCCAGGGCCTTCCCACCTCTGAGCTCCTAAGCCCCATGTGTCCCAATTATTTGCACCCATCATCCATGACTTTGTACTATTTTCTTTTTCTGATGTGTGTAGGTATGTCTTGTCTCTCGCCTGAGACCATAAGCTCCATGAGAGCAGTGACAATGTCTTTTGCCTCTCTGTAGCCTCACAACACATCCAGCAATGTCTTACACTTAGTAGGCATTAAATAAATATTTGTTGATTGGCAAATATTTGACTTACTTTGTTAATCCTTCAGCAAACCAGTCAGCTAGCTTATGCTTCAGTTTTCCCATGTGTAAAAATGAGGAAAATAATACCTTTTCCCTACCTACTGTACAGGGCTGTAGTGAGCTTCAGATAAGATAATGTACCTTATTTGGGATTTGAGAAGCATAAAGTACTATACAGATGTAAAAGATGATGATGAGAATGATGGTGACAATGACAACAGTATGAGGAGAGCAGCGATTTGGGCATAAGGATATAGGACAAAAATTATCAGCTCTACCCTGTTACTCCAGTATTGCTAAGTAAAGCTCCAGGGTAATCTATAAGGCCTGGTGCTAGCTGCCAGGGGTATGCTGGGAGTTGAAAGGAATTTGCCCTAATCCCAAAAGCAAGTAAATCTAGGGAGGTTTCTGCCAGAGAAAGGGGAGAAGTAGTAAAAAAGACTGGCTTGACCTGAGGGAGTCTTGCTGTGCTGGCTCGGTGTTGGCTGGGTGTTTGACTTACAAAAGAGCTGAAATAGCCCTGAGGTGATGGGCTGGCTCACCCAAAAACTGTAAACACTCACCTGAGTGAAGGAGTCAATGAAAAGCTATAATTTAAGGAGGAAGCAACAGGAAGCTCAACGAAGAAAGCAGTCTAGCAAATTACATCAGTAGCTCTGTGAGGAAATGGTGAGTGGTAGCCTCTGAGAAAGAGAAAAGGTTAGCCAGGTTGCAACCCTAGGTGTATGATTTGTTCAAGCTGTGAGTTTTCCCTCTCTCATCCGTTGGTGTAGGAACTTATGGGAGAGTGTGCCCTTGTGCTTAGGAGGACTGATAATGACCTTAGGTCTACATTCTTTGGCCTATATTCATATAACTGCTTTGCTTATATTGTAGAAATATGTTCTTCTGATTCCCAAAAAGTAACCTTGGCTTTTTAGATGCTTTGCCAGCAGAGCAAAAGCTATGACTGGCCCTTTCCAACGTGAAAAGGACTTGAATACGGAACTAGCCACAGACTTTATGTCTATTGTTTGAAGACCAGCTTGGCCAAATTTGCAGGGGCCAGTGATCTTAAGGTTACCCATCAGGTGATAAAATCTTTTGGCCCCTCATGATCATGAAGACTGTCATGGAAGGGTATGGAATGCATGGAAGGGTAGTGATTTATACTGGGGGAGGGAGCACCCGCACAAATCTTTTGAAACTTGGAAGTAACGAAATGTTATTAGTCCTTCACTGGGCTTAAAGTTGGCCTTTGAGTAACTTGCCCTAATTTTCTTTTCTTAAAGCTTATAGATTTAGAAAACAAATGTCCCGTAGGCATTTGAGAAGCCTTCAATGTAATGCTACTTCAGTGACCTTGGGGAATACATTCTGGACACAAAGAAGCAAGGGAGCTTCTTCCTTAAACACCAGAGATGCTATATGGTCATGTATCATGGAGTACCATGACTGCCAAAGAATCAAAATTGCAGGCTGCCTGAATGGCAATGGGAGGATACATTGCTAAGTGTAAGTAGGCTGCCCCATATCTCCAACAACACATAATAGATAGGGCACCAGACTTGGAACCAAGATCTAGGTTCGAATCTTGCCTCAGATTTATTGGCCGTGTGACAAGTTACCTAACCTCTTTGTACCTCAGTTCCTCACTTATAAAAAAGAGTGGGTTGAAATTAATGTGTTTCTAGGGTTCCTTCCATCTCTATCAAGGCCATGTTTGCCTGAAAAAAGCAGGTAAGTTAGACATGTGAGGAGGGCAAAGGATAACTGATGGGCAAGTTACATGCTACACTGTACTAAGACCCATGAAATATAAAGCACCCCAGAGGAAGGTGTCCTGAGCATTTGGTAGATCCTCTATCAACAACCTGGAGGAGAACAGGGACAACCATGGGGGAGGATAAGAAGGCATAGAATATTGTAAGCTGTATCAGTAGAGGCAGTATCCACATCAATGCAAGTTTCTAAGTATAGTGGAAGGGAATAGCAGTGACTCAGGGACCCTGGAAATCCCAGTGGACTGGCTGGCATCATGGAAATTTGCTATGGGGAAGGCTAATTGTCCTAACTGTAGGGCTCCTGACAGATCCACAAACCCAGATGAGAATCCCAGAGAGGTTGTCAGTAGGTGGAAAGAGCACTGGTATCTCTAGAGAGAAGACATGGGAAAACTGAGAGTTCCCAATACCTTCTCCTAGGCCTTGGGCTTCATTTCATGTAAATCATCCACCCAGGACTTCCTGTTTAGGAATTAAGTACCACCTCCCCATGACTTAACCCCATTGGGTCAGCTTGAATGAACCAAGTGAGTTGATTCAGTATTTCCCTCATATTCTATTTCTCTCCCAGTGTGAAGACCCTTTTGCTGTATAGGTATAAGAACACAGAGCAAAGCCTAAGAGAGCCACCATTTACCTAAAGAACAATTTAAGGAGTTAGGGCAGAGGGAGGGATAGTTCAGCTATTCACTGGAGAGAGAAAGAATCTTTTGTTTTACTAAATATTAGGTAGAGAATAGGAAGTATCCATTTACATACCAAGTGACTCACCTGGTATCCTTAAAATAGTATTCGACTGACCAAAAAAAAATTCAATTTACATGCCACTTCTCAAGAAAATACCTAGCACACAAAGAGAAATAAAAGAATAGCCTCACTACAATAAGACTTCCCTCAAGATACTTCACTGGCAATTAACTTTCAGATCTCAGTGTCACTAAACTACACATACATACACACACACACACACACACACACACACACACACACACACACAGCCCTCCCAACTTTCACCACCAAGGCAGGCTCTTGTGACCTCAGCCAGTGGGTTCTTAGGGTCTGGAAGGGTGGTCTCGGCAAAAATTGGGAAACCTAAATTTGACTTCTAGCTCCACCACCATCTACCTACTACCTATGAGACCTACTGTGTTACCATACTACTATGTGACAATTCTCTTCCCCTTCTGTAAGCCTCAGTTTCCCCACATCTATAAAATGAGAAGAATGATCTCCAAGGATCCTTTCATCTCTAACATCCTATGCTCTTTGGCCACCCATGATCTGAGGCAGATTTAAGGAGGTTATAATTGTTAGCAGCCATCGAGGGCACCGAACAGGGGCACAGGACAGTGGCACAGCTGGGCTTGATGCCAGCCCAGGAACAAAGAATGTAATAAGTGAAGGAGCCACGGTACCCCCCAGAGGGTAGAATCAGACTTAGCTTGCTGGAGGGTTTGCCAGGACAGATAAAGCGGAGGAATAGGGACAGAGTGGTCTTCCCTTTTAGGTGGTTCCAGCCCTATGGCCTTCAATGGCCTTGGGTTCTCTATAGGTTTCCATGCTCTGGACACTTGAATTCTTTGTTTTGTTTGTTTTCCCCTTAGTTACTTGGATATTATGATCTTGAAAAGTCTCAAATCTTGTCTGGACTGAGCTAAGGAGGCAGGGTCTGAATTATAGGATGATCAGGGCTCATCTAGAAGCCAAGTATGATGGAAGAGACAGTTGCTAGGTGGCCCCAGTTAGATCTAGGGGTTCCCAGTCTACTAGAAAAAAGGAAAAACCTCAAATGACTGTTGTGCCCTAGGATCTCTCTAGGAAGGCCGTTCCTCTCCCGGCTGGGGGTATTTTCTAATACAGTCCTGATGGGTGTCAGCCTGAATGCTGCCCAACCTCCAGGGCAGCATGGAGGCAATCTCTTGGGGTGCAGGCTTCTGGAGGGTTTTTCCTCTGTGAACATCTCTTAAGTTTCTCACAGCTGCAAAACTCTCCAAGACAAGAAAAAGAACAAAATTACTGAGTAATCTGGTTCTGCCTCTGATTGAGGAGATTGCTATCTCCCCTACCTCCTACATAGACTGACTCCCCAAATCCTAGCCCTATAGTGACCTACAACTCAAGTAACACAATGATCCCCTAGCCCCAGCCAGATTTCTAAGGGAACCACAAATATTAGCAGCAACTGATCATATGGGCCTTCAGGATGAAAACACAGACTTTTAACAGAGAGACTATTTTCTATTTTTATTCTATTTTCTATTTTTCTAGATTTTCTTTTTGGATCCCCAGTGCCTGGTGCAGTGCCTAGTACATAGCAGGTGTCTAACAAACATAGGTTGTTTAGCAAGAAGACAGACCAATGGTTCAGAATATGATACTAGTGAAGCCCAAGTCCTAGGTTTTACTCCTGTGTAGATCAATCAGTCAATAAACATTTATTAAGCACCTACTATGTGCCCTATATAAATCTGGATCAGAGTTTCTCTGGAGAGACTTTATTCTGTGGTACAGACTGCTAGGTGTAAAACCTCTAGCCAGGAAAGAAATAACCCTCATAGAGAGATCCTAGGTCACACCACTTGAGGTTTTTCCTATGGTAGACCCAGAACCTCCTAAATTGGTTCTTATTCAGACCTAAAAGTAGCTCCTTGATTAGGAGGTCAGAAAGATAGCCAATGGGTTTGCCACCAAAGGGCAGCTAGATAACACAACGGGTAGAGTACTGCGCCTGGAGTCAGGAAGACTTGAGTTCAGATCTGGCCACGGATACTTACTAGTTGTGTGACCATGGGAAAAACACTCAGTTTCCTCATCTATCAAATGGACTGGAGAAGGAAATGGCAAACCACTCCAATATTTTTGCCAAGAAAATCCAAAATGGGGTCACAAAGAGTCAGACACAACTGAACAACAAAATTGGCACCAAGACCAAAGTCGCTATCCTATACTTCTTTTCATCTTTTTTCTCCCCTTTCAGTTTTCTTTGGAGGAAGAGGTACAATGAAGTGGGTACAGGAAAAGATGGTATAAGGACTGCTGAGGTTAGCTCAAAGCTCTCCTTCCTTCCAGAGAACAGATACAAGCTAGCCCAATGTTTGAAGCCTAGGTGAGAGCAATCCTCCATGTGGCAGCAGCAGCGGCATGCCAGGAGGCCACAGACTGGCCAAGGGCCCTGGGCTTCTGGTTTCTTGAAACATGAGTTAGGAGAAAGCTGGAGATTTTCCTCAGAGTAAAAAAAGGAAAGCCAGAATTAGACAGAACTGTTACTGATAACTTCAAGTCATTAAACTCCACTTAACTTGTACTCAGAATTTCTTTAAAGTATTTGTTTAATATAGTGACTTCCGTTCATTACATAAATCTTAGTAATTATTGATTGTGTGTGTGTGTGTATGTGTAGTCTGCACTTTGACTCTATTGGTGTAAGGAATTCTTCCTAATGCAGATCAGTAACTGTTACCGTACTTCAAGTCTCAGAGAGTTCCTTGGAGCACTGAAAGATTAAGTGACTTGCCCCATGATCATGCAGCCAGTATGTTGAAGAGGGAGGACTAGAACCCAAGTCTTTTTGACTCTAAGATCAGTTATCTATCTACTAGGCCACAGTGCCTCTTAGTCAGTGAATGGTTAATATTATTACTATCACTTAAATAAAAGTGGGGGAGAAGAGAAAAGTATGAAAAGCCTTATTGTGCTAAATGTTGCATTCTCTCAGTGATCCTGAGACAAGGGCAGGGCAAGGCTGGCCCCTGAGGCTCTCTCTGCAGGTAAACCCAGGCACTGCTGTTTCCTCGGTAGCAATTATTAGAACAGTCAAGTCTAGCAAATTGCAACCAAACGTGCTCTTAACCACACCTCTTACATGATGGCAAATGTTAAGATCTAACTTCTGATCTCACCTCCAGCTCTGCCCAGAGTATACCCATACCTAAACGGTCACAGATTGACTCCAAACTTGGCCACAGATGTGTCTCTAATCTTGGCTCACAATCACGCAAGAGTGTGCTACTGGTCATAAGCCTAGACAGTGTGGGTGGCTCACTGTAAATCCCACCCCCACTACTGGGGGAAAAAATGATTCTAAATTTGTGTCCTATTGGTGGCTAATTAGGTGCCATATCCTCATAGCTAAAGAATGGTACATGCAATTCTTGGTTAAGCTCTTTCCTACCTCCATTATCAAGCATGATAAAAACAGAATCTGGCTTCTATCTGCCTGTTGTCACACCGTTTGGGTTAAGGAGGATGCCTGCCCCCAAATGCTTAGTCCTCTCATTTGTCTCCAAAGCAAAGCTGCCCATCATGCACAGTATGGTAGAAGAACTATGTTGTCTCCTCCCCTGCCCTGCCCACGCATCCTTGACCCTAATCAGCTCAGTGACAGATACTATAAGCAACTCAGCATTCCAAAATGAAGTTACCATCATTCTGTACCAATCATGCCTTTGTAAAATGTCAGAATTGAAGAAGCCAATTTACCTCAGTTTCCCCATCTGTCAAACAGGGACAATAATACCTGCTATATCTAACTCACAATATCGTTTCAGTAACAAACTAAGACAATGAACAGAGAACTATATCCCTAGACAGATATGGCCTTACGCAAATCATATATATGGACTCTCCCTTCCCCCAGTATTTCTATACAAGTTACAATGGCCAAGGAGGGCACTGTTGAAGAGAAAGGGGATAAGAAATGTCACAAAAGGAAGCCATGCAGCCTTAGGGAGGAGCGGGGACAGGCATCTAGCCCCAGCCCACCCTGGCACTGAATGGAGAAGGGAGTGGTTCATAGGTAGGTGGGATGATGAGGAGCCTCAAGTCTTTTAAAGCACCAGATGGCAGGGTTGGCCAAGTCTTTCTCCCCTACTAGGTGCTTCCCTGAAACACTGCCCAGCCACCTGGTCCTAGCCATGTGAGACCCTCAAAGCACAGACACCAGGGCCATCACCCCAATTCTTTGTATTCTAGGGGCAGCCCTGAAGAGATGTGAAAGCACTTTGAAAAGCATAAACCCCTATACAAATGCAAGGCCTCATCTTTTCTTATTCTTGGCATGAATATTGCCCAGAGAGCAGGTGTGGTATCTGGGGTCTCATGAAAGAAGGAGCAGCCCCCTCTGCAGAATATAGGGCAAGAGGATTTCAAGGACAGCCAGGATAGAGGGGAGATCTCTGAAAATACTTCTCCAGGATGCAGAATTTACACTTGGCCAGAAAGGACATGTGTGGAGGAAGAATACATGGACCCAGGACTGTGAATCACCTGTAGTGAAAAAAGGGCCAGAAGCTTCACCAAGGAAAGCAACTAGAGCTGGATCCTAGCCTAGAGTCCACCACTTGCTGGTTGTGTGACCTTGAGGCCCTCTCTGGGCCTCAAGTTGATTCTTCTGTCAAATGAGGGGGTCGGACTAAACAAAACTTTAAGGTCCCTTCCAGCTCTGACATTCTACAAGTCTATGATGGGATATCTAAGTTCTAAGGCAATTGACAAGGGGTTGATACCATATACAGCAACCCCAAAGTGGGGCAGGGGAGAGGTAGGAGAGAGGAATGGTACAAGTCATAGGCAGGAGGCAAACATTATGTTTACATACCAGGACACAAGCATTGCTAACTTCCACCAGGTGCCGTATCCATAGCTCATACCTCTGAGTCTAATCCATGAAGATCATTAATCTGAAAGGGGGGGGGCGGTTCTTCCTTGTCCTTTAGCAAGACCCAAGAGAAGTTTTAATAATGCTGGTGTCTGACAGACAGAACTAACTCCTCCCACCAAGGCAGCCCATGTTAGGTCAAGCTCTTTAGGGTCTGGAGGCATTAAATTGTTCACTTTAGATCCGTGTTAGTTGACCCTCCAAGGCATCCAGATATATCTAATAAATATCCCCTGGCTGAAATGGAGCTGAGAACAAGAAGGCAGATGAGAAAACGAGCTGCTCTGCTCTTAATGAGTTTATAATACTGGCCTTCGAAATCTTAGTTTAGTTGGCTGATCTGGCTTATTTCCTTTCTCATATTTCAAACCCAAAGTTAAGCCTGTAGGCACTGAGAAGAAAATAAAGTTTGTTTAGTTCTAGAAAAAAAAAACAAACAAAAACAAAAGTACCCATTTAGTCAAAGAGCCTATCTAGCAGGTAAGCCCTGAACCAGATCCTGCTATGGCAAAAGAGTGAAGTCGGTCTGGCTGGGTGACCTTGAACAAGGTCCCCTTCTCTAGGCCTCAATTTCTGCCTCATAAAAAGAGACAGTTGGACGGGATAATGTCCAAGGTCCAACTGAGCTATGATATTCTATGGCTCTATGATCAATATCGAAAAATCACTAAAAGCTCCTCATAAAATTCAGAAAAGCAATCCATTGAAAGAAATCCCACACATGCTTAAAGTCCTTATTCCTGCACTGCTCCCCTTTAGTGATTTTCTGAAGCTGTGAAATAGCCATGACAGCTTGTGCTCACTCAGTTGCTAAAATTTAGCGGCAATGTGCTTATTCTAGGGCTCCCCTCCTTGCTCAGGCAATGGACAAGCTGGAAGCTTCCTCCCAGGGACTTACCCACTGGGCACATGGGTGGGTTGAGGATAAGGAGGGGTAATAACACTTATCAACAGGGGTGACTTTACCCCACTTCCCCATTTTCTTCCCCACCCACCCCAGAGTGCAGGAGGTATGAAGCCCTGGCAGATATGGCCCCACTCTTCAAAAACTATTGCATAAATGCTGGGCTTGGCCCTCTTCTCCACAGGATGTTTCCGGCTGTCCTCTGATGCTGGAAGGAAAGAAGAGAGGAGAGGGCTGGAAGGACAGGCCAGCCGGCTGCCTGCCTCCTCAGCAGTAATTGCAGGTGCCTGTGTGGACTCGGAGGATGCCCCGGCTGTGCAGGTGGAGAAAGTTAAAGATCTCGGATGGCATGGCATGGAAGCCAGGGCGAGGCTTCACGTTGTCATAGTAGTGGTGGGTGATGAAGAGTCCCGAGGGGTTCATGGGAAAGGCCCAGAAGCCAAACAAGTGAACCTCCTCACAGAGCTCTAGAGCTGCTGTCACCAGGATGAGGCCCGTACTGATGCGTTTGGCACGCACACCGAGGTTGAGCCAGTAGCGGGACACGTTGATCAGATACTGAGGGTGGAAATAGTAGACCGCCTGTGGGGACTCAAAGTCATCCAGCACATACTTGACCCGGATGGAAACGTCGGTATTACGGGTGTTGTAGAAGGCCGGAAGAAGCACCGAGGCATTCTCGTAGACCTGCAACACCTGGTAGAAAGGTCGCCTCCACTTCTCCAGCTTGTGGAACCTGGGCAAGAGCAGAGAGACTGAGCAAGATGGAAAATGGCTGAGGAAATGTTAGCCTTTTTATTTATCCTAATGAAATATCATCTTCCTAGATTTGGCTCAACATTCTAGACTGCTAAGATCTTATCAAGGAGGTTATAAATTAAGCCAGGCTGACCTGGGTTGGCTCAAAGCCATAATGTAATGAAGACTGTTTGGGGCGGGAGTTATTATGGTGAAAAAGGGATCTGGACAATCTAGGTGCAAATCCTTGCTCTTTCACTTGCTAGAAGAGAGGCCTTCGTGGTACTGAAGAAAAAGCCCAGGATTTAGAGCCAGAGAATATTGGTTCAAACCCTACCTCTGGCACTTACTACCTATATGACCTTAGGCAGGTCAATTAACTTCTCTGGGTCTCAGTTTCCTTATCTGTCAAATAAAGATATTGAGTTAGATGGCCTTTGAGGGCCTTCCATCTCCTTTCTCTAGGTCTTACACGTAGAATGCCCTCCCTCCTCACCTCCACCTCCTAAAATCCCTCTCTTCAAGATACAGCTCAAGGGGCACCTTCTACACAATCCCTCATCCTCCCACCTGCTGGAGTCCTCCCTTCCTAATGACATTTGTATTTATAGAAGTGTACATTTATTCTGTATCTTCTTTCATATGCATTTGCCTTCCCTTTTCAAACATAAGCTCTTAGAAGCCTGATACAGTGCCTGGCACAGAGCAAGCACTTAATAAATGTTTACGGATTGATGAATTGATTCCAACTCGAAATCTACATCCTTCTAAAATAGCTGTATGATGGGGGGCCATTAACTCCATTATTCTGAGCCTTGGCTTCCTCACCTCTAAGGTCCCATGAGGCCCAGCTCTAACACTCGCTAAGCATGTGCCTCTGGGCAGAGTCCCCCCACAAGCTTCAGCTTCCTCACCTGTATAAACGGACATAATGATATCTCAGAGGGTCACTGTCAGGAAAGCACTTTGCAAATCTTAGGTTTCTACATAAATGTGAGTTCTTTATTTGTGGCATTCGTTGTCTCTTTCCTCTTCCAACGCAAAAGATTAGACACTAGGTCTCCTGATTCATAGCTTTGGGAATCAAAGTCAAGATTGCTGACCTCTAGTGTATGCTTTTATTTCCTCTACTTCACACAGATAGTTAATGTGGTAGAGGGGGGAGGGAGCTGGCCCCAGAGAGAGAAAGACCAATTTTAAGTCCTGTCCCTCACACAAACTGACTGTGTCACCCTGGGCAAGTCACTGTCTATGTTTAGGATGTTCTCAAAGCCTCTAAGTTGCAAAGCAGGTGTTGTCTGCTCCGGAAGAGGGTGAACTTCTATGCCAATGAAACCACAGGTCTTTTCTAAAAAAGATAACTAATAATATGAGACTAGGTAATAGTGGCCATGAATGCTGAATGGAGCCAGCGGTAAGTGCTCTGAGAATTCAGAGGAGCAAGTCATTCGGGAGGTTAGGGATGGACCTGGAGTCAGAAGTTCCAGTTTTGTCCTTTAGTTTGTCTTCAGGTTCTACAGCTTGTCAAGATCTTCCAAGGTATTCATCATCCCTTCTAGATGTGCATAGGCTGCAAATTTCCCTTGATTAACTTCTTAAAGAGGACTATTCACTGAATAGGCATTACCTCACTCACAGTGAGCACCTGAAAAGACCTTATCCTAAAAGAGCCAGGGTCTCCCAATGCATCCTGGGTCATCTCCAGTCATCCTGGTGAATTTCTGGCCACTGGACCCAGATGACTCTGGAGGAAAAAGTGAGGCTGGTGACCTTGCATAGTCCTCCCTCACTCAAATCAAAGTCAACTCCCAGTCATGTCATTGTCTTCTGGATGCCATGGTCCTCTTTGAGAATGAAGGACAAACACACAAGGCTGAAGATGTGATAAGCATGCCTTCTAAGTCATTCATGAATGTTAAATAGTACAGAGTGGAGGCTGGATCCTTGTCTGGAGATCTCCTTCCAAAAAGAAATTGACCTATTGATGACCACTCTTTGGGTCTAGCCAATCAACTGGTCCCTAAATCCACTAATTGTCTATTTCTCATTTTTATTTTCATTTTTCACTGGCTGTACCCCTTGGGTTCAACTCTATCATCATCATGCCCTCCCCCCAGGAAAAACTCATCACTAGGAAGCTCATCACCAGGGAGATTGTATCAGCTTTGGTATTCATACCTTAGTTGCCTCTGTCCCTCTGATGGGGAGATGGAGTGAAAAATTTTCCCCCAAAGCCAAATTCTTCTTTTCTCACCAGCTGCACCCCTTCAATTCAACTCCATTTTATGTTCTTGTATTGGGTACTTTCTCCTCCCTCCATTTTTAATTTTTTTTTATATTTTGTCTCCCCCATTTGATGATAAACACCTGAAAGGTAAGGACTACCTCTCTTTCTTACTTGTGTCTCTAGAGCTTAGTCCAATGCTTGGCATATAGTAGGTGCTTAATAAATGTTTATTGTATTATATTGTATCTTATTGTTTTGGTTTGATTGTTTTTCAGTTGTGTCTAAGTTTTCATGACCCCATTTTGGGGTTTTTTTGGAGAAGATATTAGAGTGATTTGCCATTTCCTTCTCCAGCTCATTTTACAGCTGAGGAAACTGAGGCAAATGGGGTTAAGGGACTTGCCCAGGGTCACACAGCTAGTGTGGATTTGAACTCAGGAAAATGAGACTTCCTGACTCCAGGCCTGACGTTCTACCCACTGCAACATCTAGCTGCCCATATCGTATACTGATATATTTTCCACCATGGTAGCATGACAGAATTCTAAACCTAGGGGTACCATAGCCACAGTAGTCTCTGTATCTATCCAGTCTAGTAGGGATAGGGACCAAACCTATGATTTTCCTTATTTAGAGAACTCCCAGATGAGGAAACTCCCTCCGCCAAAGCAGATTGTCACCTTTTCAGAAAGCTGTCTAGAGTACTGAAAAGATAAGTAACTTGCCCAGGGCCATATATAGTCAGACCAGGATATGTCAGAAGTGGAACTTGAACTCAGGTCTTCCCAACTTTGAGGTCACCTCTCTATTTTAGTAATGTCAAAAAAAAAAGTAAATGAACTTAGTCTGGCAGGACCTGTTTTTATGAAGCCATGATAGAGCTTTGTGATCACGCCTTCCTTTTCTAGATGTTCACTGACCATCCCTTTAATTATACATTCCAGAATTTTGCTGGGAGTCAAAGGCAAGTGTGCTGACCTATAGTGTGAAGACTCCATTCCCCTCTCTAGTTTGAACATTAAAACAACATTTACCCTTATGCCATCCTACGGCCCCTCTCCTGCTGTCCTTGATCACATGACAGTCCCTGGCGATGACAGAGAAATCATGCCTGCCAGCTCTTGTGGCCATGGAGGATGAAGTTCCTCTGGGCCTCTCTCTTAGTAGCTTCCTAATCATCTTGAGTATCAATTCCTTACTGACTGTTTTTGAATGGCCAATAAGGGATCAATTTCACCTTGTGGGAAGGTCTCTAGTAGAGTGCTCTGGAGATCTGTCCTTGGCCTGTGATGCTATAAACAGTTTTGTCATCAGACTGTGAGCTCCTCGAGGGCAGGGACTACCTTTGGCACATTTCTGTATCCCCCATGTTCAGCAAAGTGCCCAGCACATAGTAGGCATTCAATAAATGTTTATTGACTGACTGATTGTCAGTAATTTGGATGAAGGCACGTCTGGTATGCATGCCAAAGATTGCAGTTGTTTAATCATTTCTTAGTCATGCCCAGCTCTTCATGACCTCTTTTTGGGGGGTTTCTTGGCAAAGATACTATATTTACTCTATTTACACTATATTTACTCAAGTTGAGCTGACAGTTTATTAAAAGCTTCATTTCACATGAACTCTGGCTTAGCCTTTCCTTCTCTAGTCTATATCTGTGCAGGTGCTTTTTAAAACTCAAATGTAGGGCTTCACATTTGATACTATTAAGTTTCTTCTCAAAAGATGATTATAAAAATATTCTGTCCAGTGCGATAGCCTGTTGAGATTTTTTGGATCCTGATTTTCTTCATTCACTATGTTAACTATCCCTCTCAGCTTTATGTTGTCCACATCTTCGGCATGGGGCAGCTAGGTGGCCAAATGGATGTGCTGGGTCTGGAGTCAATAAAACCAGAATTCAAACCCAGCCTCAGACACTTACTAGCTGTGTGACCTTGGGCAAGTTATTTAATCTGTCAGCCTCAGTTTCCTCATCTGCAAAATGTGCAGGAGGAGGAAGTGGCATGCTTGCCATAGAAAGCAAAAAGATGAGAGTGCATTAGTAGAGACAATGTCCAGAATAAGGGAGGGGATAGCCCCTCATATTCTGCCCTGCCCAGAGCATATCTGGAGTACTGTGCTCAGTTTGGGGCACCATGTTTTAGAATGAATACCTCCAGAAGACACACAAGATGGTAAGAGGAGTGGGGGTCCTACCATACAAGAATGGTCAAAGGGAATAGGGACATCTAGCCAAGAGGAAAGAGGACTTAGCTGGGGATGTGATAGCTTATTCAAGTATTTGAAAGTCGGTGTTGAGCACAGTACCTGATATCTTGGTTTTTTTTTTATTTTTAGCCATTTTTTAATCATGTCTGACTCTTAATCACCCTACTTGGGGTTTTCTTGGCAGAGATACTGTAGTAGTTTGCCATTTCCTTCTCCAGCTCATTTTACAGCTGAGGAAACTGTGGCAAACAGGATTGAGTGACTTGCCCAGGATTACACAGCTGGGAAATGTCTGAGACTGGATTTAAACTCAGGAAGATGAGTCTTCCTGAATCCAGGCCCAGCACCCTAACAACTGAGCCACCTAACTGCCCTGATACCTAGTAGATGCTTAATATATGCTAGTGACTGGCTGTCATAAGGAAGATAAATTAGACTTGTTCTGCTTGGCCCTAGAGGCAGATTTTATAAAAGGGAATGAAAACTACCCCAAAGTGGAATGGAGGGCCTCCAAAGGTGGTGGGAACCTTTGGTGGAGGGAAGACCTCACTAGAAGTCTTCAAGAAAAGGCTGGATTGCCTCTTGTTAAGTGTCTCATAGAGGGAATTCTGATTCAGGTGTGGGCTGGATGAGAGGCCTCTGAGCTGGGCCCTTCCAACTCTGAGATCCTGCGACTCATATCCCTAACACTTATTAACAATCAACTGTGAACTTTCAGGCCTAATCAAGACCATTTCCCCCCTGCTTGTGACTCAGTGCTTAACAGCCTATCCATGATTTAAGGCCTGAGAGAAAAGGGAGAGAAGTAACCAAAAACAGGAAGAATGAAGGGAAGGAAGAGAGAGGAAAAGATAGAAGGAAGGCTGAGGGGGTCAAGGGAGTGAGAAAGTTAAATCCTCTCCCATAGAAATCTATCCTTAACTTGTCCTCAGGGCCTCAGTGTTGGCCAGACCAGCCCCTGGCAAAGTTATAAAGCAGACAAAACTCCCCAATATCTTCTCAAATACCGCTATATGCTTCTGAGAGCAGGCCTTGTGTCCCTTTTCTACTAATTCATCCTGGATCTGTCAGACCCAGGTTCACTCACTTCCTCTCTACTTTGGTTCCTTCTTTAAAATGAGGTGATCAGACTAGACCTTTAGGGTCCCTTCCCAGCTAGAAATGTTATTGTTCTGGGATACAGGAGCAAGTGCTATATACTAATTAAAGTGTTCTTGGCTGATAATAGCTTAAGGTATGACCCCTCTAAGAGATTAAAAGATTCTTGAAGATTCAAAAGGATCATAGGTGTAACGTTATACTCAGGTGTAACATTATACACAGTTCTCCATCATTCTCAATAGTGAGAATGCTGACTGGAGTTAGAGGATTTGATTTCAGACTCCACCTCTGACACTTACCTGTGTGAGCTTGGACAAGTCACCTACCTTCTCTAGGTGGGGGAAGGGGCTGAGGTTGGTTTCTTACTGGGTAACTTCTAAGTCCCTTCTAGATCTAAACTGAAGCCAAAGCTCAAACTAACCTCTCTGTTATGATGCTGGGGTTCACAGTAACAACATCAGTCTTTGCCCCAACGTCCCCGGTGTACTTCTCTGAGATCGGGGGTAGATTACACCTGCAGAGAAAATGACAAAGCAAATTAAGATGAAGTAAACAAGTCCTTTTACCCACTCTGTGTACATCTACTGGGGACCATCACCAGTCATCTTGACTTTTTGAGGTCAATAGATAACTTTTAACCTGTTTTAGCCCAGCTCCCAAGACAATTTACTGGGGTGTGGTGGCTCCATACAGCTTCTTGGAGTCAGAGGTGAGAGTTGAGTGCCAGGTGGACACCAAAGATGGAAAAACAGCCCTTAAAAGAGCTCAGCAAGCCCTCCCACCCAAGGTGTTAGTTGTCCTTGAACATCCCCTACTCTTCACAGAACCACAACGCAGAACTTAGGATTCCTCTGCTTCTGCTTTTCACTGGCACCCTCTCACCTGGTTCTTCCTTTACCACCATTAACTTGAATTTTCTACTAGTAAAACTGCTATTATGACCTTCCTAATGAAAAGACTCTTGGCTTAGAACCTTGCCTCATATTTCACCGAAAAAAATTGAGACCATTTGCCAACAGCTCCCTTTTCTCTCCTACTGTTCATCTCACATCATCCAGATTCCTTCTGTTACTATCTCCTCCTTCACCCCATCCCATATAAAGGGGTTGCGCTTCTCCTTGCCAAGGCCAATCCCTCTACATTCACAAGCGATCCCGTTCCATCCTGACTTCTTCAGCAGATTGCCCCTTCATCATCCCCATTCTCATCTATCTGCAGTCTCTTCCTACCTACTGGCTGCTTCCCTATTGCCTACAAACATTCTCATGTTTCCTCCCTTCTCAAAAAAACTTTCATTTGATCCTTCTATCTCCACCAGCTATTGTCCCAAATTTCTCCTTTCTTTTTTTTCCCTTTGGCTAAATGCCTTGAGCAGAATTCCTGCAGTGGATGATTCTGCTTCCTTTCCTCTTGCTTGCTTGTTTTAAAAATAAAACAGTCTGTCTTCTTTCAAACAAAACTATTTTCTTCAAAGTTACCAGTGATTTCTTGATTGCCAAATGTTATGGCTTTTTCTCAACTGTTATGTTTCTTAACCTCCTGCAACCCTTGACATTGTAAATCACTGTCTTCTCCTTGATTCTCTCTTCTCTTCAAGTTTTACACTAGTGTATCCTGGTTTTCTTCCTACCTAACTAACCATTCTTTCTTAGACCCTCCTTTGCTGAATCTTTATCCAAGTCACAATTGCAAATGGTGTATATCTCTTCAAGTTCTGTCCTAAGCCCTTTCTTTTTCTCCCACTATATTCCTTTACTTGGTGACCTCATCAGCTCTCATGGATTCCAAATTACCATCTCTATGCTGATGACTCTTACATCTACTTATCCTGCCCTGACTTCTCTGCTAATCTTGTCTCTCATCTCCAACTGCCTATTGGAACTATCGGATTAGATATTCCATATATGTCTTAAGCTTATCTTCTTCAGAACCTCCCTGTTAATCAAGGTTACCAGCATCCTCCCAGTACCCCAGGCCTGAAACCTAGGTGTCATCCTTTTCACCTCCTATATTCAATCTATTGCCAAATCCTATCCATTTTACCTTTATGATATCTTTCCATATATTCCTTCTCTCTTCTGACACTGCCACCACTCTAGTGCAAGCCTTTATCATCTCACACCTGGAATGTTGCAATAGCCTGGTGGTTGGTTTCCCTGCCTCGAGTCTCTCCCTACTACATCCCAACCTTGATTCCACTGACAAAGTGATCTTCCTAAAGCTGAGGTCTGACCATGTCACTCCCCTACTCAATAAATTCCAGTGGTTCCTTATCACCTCCAGGTTTTGGGTCCAAAATTATCCAATCTACAAGAAAAACCACTAAGGCATGAAATATTAACCATTCATTAAAGGAACTGAACCCCTTCAATGAATGGGACCTCAGATCTTTCTCATAATCTGAAATGCCTCCTTTCCCCAGAGCCTTACTTTTATGGGCTTGATACCCAGACACTCAGAAGATGAAAAATAAAATACAGAGTTTCATTGGTCAATAGACCTTGCTTTTGACCCTCTAGGAGGGCCAGGAATGATGCATTAGCATGGGTGGTCACAGGATGGGGAAGGCAAGGGTCATCTCCACTGACTAGGTGATCATAAGATGGGCCCCTCCTCGTGTTAAGCAAGAGGGTGGTCCAGAGATACAAAAATAAATTGGGTAACTTTCCATATCACATCAAGGTATCCCACCCACACTGGGTTTGGTCATCTGCATTCTTGTGGTTAGGCAAGTGAACTTTATAACTAGTAAATAAATGGTGAACAGTGAATTTACAGGTTTTAAACTTTGAGGCCTACTATAAGGAAGAATCTCTCTTACCTAATTATCCCTATATGATATCTATAAACTACGCATTACTATATGTCATTCTTATATTAGTGTTAGTTGACTAACCTAAATAAATATATATTAGTATATAAGTTTATACTTGATAATTGCTAACAATCTTTACCCCAATGGAATCATAATGAATTGATTAATAGTGATTAGAATAAAATAGGGTTCCAATAAATCATTTCTTTCATAGGTTCAAATATAAATTCCTCATTTGACATTCAAAGTCTTTCATACCCAATCCCAC